>NC_059203.1:15751315-15891315 GCF_020615455.1 Coregonus clupeaformis | reverse complement strand
GGATCGCAAAAAAAAGCCTCAAAATTAACGTTTTTCCCCTTAGTCTCATGCAGGAACCTTGACAGTTCCCTCACCGTGTACTTTGACTGGCAGTCAGCTCTGGACCCATTGAGAAGGAGTCTGAAAAATAAATCCTCCTCATCGTCTTCTTCCTCAGACTCACCTTCCTCCTCCTCATCTCCATCTCCCATCCTGACCACCTGCCCTTCCTCTCTAGTCAGGGCCTCCCCCCCAGAACCAGGCATCCTGACCACCTGCCCTTCCTCTCTAGTCGGGGCCTCCCCCCCAGCACCAGTAAAAGGTTCCTTGGAGCCTTTCACCACACCAGCCTCTCCCCTCCCACCTCCTTTCTTCTCCCCCTTTTTCCTCTTCCGCTTAACACCCTCCTCCACACCTCTTACCCTTCCCCACTACACTCTCCTCATCCACTAACATAACCTGACTAGACCCAGTCTCATCTACACCACCATCTATATCATGACTAGACCCAGCCTCATCTACACCACCATCTATAGCATGACTAGACCCAGCCTCATCTACACCACCATCTATAACATGACTTGGCCCAGCCTCATCTACACCACCATCTATAGCATGACTAGACCCAGCCTTAACTACACCACCATCTATAGCATGACTAGACCCAGCCTCATCTACACCACCATCTATAGCATGACTAGGCCCAGCCTCATCTACACCACCATCTATAGCATGACTAGGCCCAGCCTCATCTACACCACCATCTATAGCATGACTAGGCCCAGCCTCTGCGGCCTGTGTCTCATGGCCTCCTGCACATTGACCTCGATTTCCCCCACTGGTGCTTGAACCCTCACCTTGTCTACGGCCTTTATGTGGGCACGCAAAGCTCTTATGCCCCAAATCCCCCACACTCAAAGCTCTTATGCCCCAAATCCCCACACTCAAAGCTCTTATGCCCCAAATCCCCACACTCAAAGCTCTTATGCCCCAAATCCCCACACTCAAAGCTCTTATGCCCCAAATCCCCACACTCAAAGCTCTTATGCCCCAAATCCCCACACTCAAAGCTCTTATGCCCCAAATCCCCCCACTCAAAGCTCTTATGCCCCAAATCCCCACACTCAAAGCTCTTATGCCCCAAATCCCCACACTCAAAGCTCTTATGCCCCAAATCCCCACACTCAAAGCTCTTATGCCCCAAATCCCCACACTCAAAGCTCTTATGCCCCAAATCCCCACACTCAAAGCTCTTATGCCCCAAATCCCCACACTCAAAGCTCTTATGCCCCAAATCCCCACTCAAAGCACCGTAGACTATCTGTGCTGGCAAACCCTGCATAGAGCCCCTCCCCATGCCTCACTTTAAAATGCACATTTAACTGTTGCTCATTGTTATTCAGAAACATGAACACTTACCTCCGGAACGAAACAACATGCTTGACGGCATCTGCCTGAAAACCTGCCGACAGTACACGAAAACGACTAGCAAACTTACCAAAACAACTCAACTCATCCTGATTTAATCATCTGTAATAAACTGAGGCAAATTTGCAACTACCACCCTAGTCGAAGAGGTAGAAAGAGGAGAAATTGGCAGCAACACACCGCTTACAAATATTCCACTAGAAATGAGCCTACCCACCAAATTTGCTCTTTTCATGAACACAACCACAGCTTTGTTCATTCTGGAAGCAGAATGTATAAATTCAGCTCCTACCTGTTCGCCAACCGAGAGCAGAACCTCCTCCACCTTAATTCCATTCCCGGGAACACACCTGAATCCATGCCGTAACGACAGCGTCTCCTCCGCGCTAGGCTGCGAAGCCATCGCTCACACCTCACCGTTCAAAACCCCAGGAAACTAAACCTCTGTCCTCTTCCTCCCTAACTTTGAAAAAAAAAAACTGTGGGTACCACTAAAACAAACAGTGCATTAACCCTCCACCATAGAAAATAAAATAAGAAATAAGTTAGGACAGAGCCCCCCACACCAAACACTCAAACTCCAAACAACTCCCAGCATGCACTGAGAGAGAGAGAGAGAGAGAGAGCGAGAGAGAGAGAGAGAGAACGAGAGAGAGAGAGTGAGAAGAAAGAATGAGAGAGAGAGAGAGAGAGAGAGAGAGAGAGAGAGAGAGAGAAATAGAGAGAGAGAACGAGAGAGAGAGAGAAGAAAGAATGAGAGAGAGAGAGAGAGAGAGAGAGAGAGAGAGAGAGAGAGAGAGAGAGAGAGAGCGAGAGAGAGAATAAAGAATGAGAGAGAAACAAGTGACAGAGCCCTCCACACCAAACACTCAATCTCCAAAAAACTCCCAGCATGCACTGAGAGAGAGAGAGAGAGAGAGAGAGAGAGAGAGAGAGAGAGAGAGAGAGAGAGAGAGAGAGAGAGAGAGAGAGAGAGAGAGAGAGAGAGAGAGCGAGAGAGAGCGAGAGAGAGCGAGAGAGAGAGAGAGAGAGAGAGAGAGAGAGAGAGAGAGAGAGAGAGAGAGAGAGGCTACCAGTGTGTGTGGGCTACCAGTGTGTGTGTGGGCTACCAGTGTGTGTGGGGGCTACCAGTGTGTGTGTGCGCTACCAGTGTGTGTGTGGGGGCTACCAGTGTGTGTGGGGGCTACCTGCCCCCTCCCTCTCTGAAGCATTAATACTGTAGTTTACTGACGACGTTACAAAATGGATTCAGAAATAAGGGAGAGAGATTTATAATTTGAGAAGAATTGATTAACTTTTTCAATGCTAGTTAAGGATACTATAGTTATCATGTTTCACAATTACCTACAGAAAGGTAAGACGTGTTTTTAATTCTAGTGATGCTCTGCACACACAAGCTTTCAGCCTCTCCCCTTAGCTCTGGTCCAACTTTAAGCCAGAAGTTGAAGTTCCAAGACATTTGAAGTTCTTAATAATTCGGTCGACCTACAGTGCATTCAGAAAGTATTCACACCCCTTGAATTTATTCCACACTTTGTTGTGTTTTCTAGCCTGAATTTAAAATGTATTTAAATTGAGATTTTGTGGGGGATCACGTGACCCTTGAACGAGATGGCCGCATGAACTAGGAGCTCCGCACAAGTAGTTTCCAATTCCTAATCTTACCTCCACTTCAAGACAAAGTCATTTAGCTTTAGTCAAAAAGTCATGGCGGCTTCAAAAGGCAACACTACAGGTGACATTTTTACCCGGACTCGAGTACTAGCGACGGAAAAAGCCTCCAAGAAGCAGCTAGCTTCAGAAAAAGCTAGCGCCATTAGCCAGGAGAAAGAGGACCCGTCCCCCCCCGAGGCCCAACGAATGCCAACCTCGCACTCTGTCGAAGACATCTTTTCTGAGCTGAGATCCCAACGTACAGAACTCAACACTAAACTAGATGCCATTAACGCTCAGCTCAGTGCGATAGGGGGCAAGGTGACAATCCTGGAAAATGCCTTGCCTGACATAAACAACAAGATAACCATAAACGCGGGGCGCCTGGACGAGGCAGAGGGGCGAATCCTATCCACGGAAAACTTATTGACAGACGCCATGGAAACAATAGCATATGCTAAAAAAAAAATAGAGCAGCTGGAAGAGAAAACAGAGGACCTGGAAAACAGGGGGCGAAGGAATAATTGTGTTCTATTAAATCTGGGCGAAAAAGAAGAGGGAAACATGCCACTGATCCGCTACCTGCAAGACAAACTTCCCGAGTGGCTCCACCTGTCCACCGACAGGCCCATAGAACTCGAGAGAGCTCACCGAGCACTGAGGCCCCCACCAGCAGCCAGACAACAACCGCGCCCAATCACCATACGTTTCCTGAGATTCACCGACAAGGAACGAGTCCTACAGGCGGCGAAAACCAACACCATTACAGTGGGAAACGCCAAACTCACCTTACTCCAGGACCTGTCAGCTGGAATACGCCGAAAGCGCCGAGAGTTTGACGAGGTGAAGAAATGCTCCATTGACCGAGGCATCTTTAGGGGATTCAAATACCCCAAACGAGCTCAGGATTCTTCACCAAGGAGCCCTGCGACACTTCAAAACTCCCGAAGAGGCAAAACGTTTTTTGAAAGACAACCCCGGTCAATGAGAAATGGACCATTGACTAAATGCGATTAATGCGATTACTGTTATTACTAAAGGAGGTAAGACAACATATAGCCGATATCCAAAGACCCACCGCCCTGCTAAATTTCATTATAGCCGTCCAATCTATATTTATGTTCCTTTAGCTGAGAGGGATAGGCCCCATATTATAACTTAGGCCTACTGTATGTAGGCTGGGCTATTGATTTTATTTTCTCCCTTTCTTAATGTGGTCTGGACGGGGGCTACGTTGTCAGTTACTCAATGCGGGCGGAGAGGATGAGGCATTTCTTTGGTGGGGGAGGGGGAGACGTTGTGCGTTGCTAACTGTTCCCGGTCTTTTTTTTTGTTGGAACACAGAATTGTGACTGAGCGGGGAGGTAATAGATCCAACGGGATATGTCGAGTTGTTTGGGAACTCGGCTGGGGTGTTCAGAGATTGTTATTTTATGTAAACCATTTATTTTCCTTTTATGTGAACGCAGCTGTAACTACGATCCACCTTTACCCAGAGATGACTTGCACTAAAGTTCGATTACTGTTCGATGACGATGACTAGTACCTTAAATCTATTGACATGGAACTGCCACGGTCTAGGCCATGCAATAAAACTGAAAAAGATACTATGTGCTCTAAAAAAGGAAAAAGCAGACATCGCGCTATTGCAAGAGACACACCTCTGTGATGCTGAACATGCCAAACTCCGCAGAGCTTGGGTGGGACAGGTGTATTTCTCATCTTTCAAATCCAACAGTAGAGGTACAGCAATACTTATCCATAAGAATGTTCCATTCATAATTGACAAAAACATATCTGACCCGGAGGGGAGATTTATCTTGATAACTGGGTCACTGTATGGGCAACCAATTACTATCTTAAACATATACGCCCCTAACTGTGACACTCTGGCTCCAGGGACTCTGATTTATGGAGCCAGGGTTGTTCATTTTCATTTGGGTGTATTTCTATGTTGGGGATTCTAGTTGTTCATTTCTATGTTGGGTGATTGTGTTTGATTAGTCATATGACTCCCAATCGGAGGTAACGAGTGTCAGCTGTTCGGCTCGTTATCTCTGATTGGGAGCCATATTTAAACTGTGTGGTTTCTCCTTGGTTTGTGGGTTTTTGTTCCATGTTTCTGTCAGTGTTACAGAGGACTTCACTATCGTCATTTGTTGTTTTTTGTGGTTGCTTTATTAAATAAAGTCATCATGTTCACTCCACGCGCTGCGTATTGGTCCGCTTCCTCAGACGATCGTGACAGAAAAACCCACCATAAAAGGACCAAGCAGCGTGTCCAGGAGCAAAGAGACTGGACATGGGAGGAGGCGCCTGGTAAGGAGATCGAGAGGCTGGCGATGGCCCAGGTGGGCAAATCGTGGTCCTGGGAGGACATGCTCGGGGGCAAGGGACCTTGGGGGAAGATCAAGGCCCTGGCGAGAGAGGAGCAACGGCGTCAGCAGGGCCATCATCGTTGGAGGGACGAGAGGCAACCCCAAAAAGTTTTTGGGGGGGGGCACATGGCAGGCGGCTGGGCAGCAGGAGGCTGCCACAGGGAGACGTGGAGAGAAGGCTATCGGATTACGGGAGCCATTGGCGAGTAGAGGAAGGGAAGTTGTTGCGGCACGGCGTGAGAGACTGATGTGTGTTACCAGTCCGGTCCGGCCCGTTCCTGATCCCCAGTTAAAGCCAGTGGTGTGTGTTCCCAGTACGGACCGGCCTGTTCCTACTCCACGCATCAAGCCCACGGTGTGCGTCGCCAGCCCAGCCCGGCCTGTTCCTGCTCCACGCACAGAACCTACGGTGTGCGTCGCCAGCCCAGCCCGGCCTGTTCCTGCTCCACGCACCAAGGATACGGTGTGCGTCGACAGCCCTGCCCGGCCTGTTCCTGCTCCACGCACCAAGGATACGGTGTGCGTCGACAGCCCTGCCCGGCCTGTTCCTGCTCCACGCACCAAGGATACGGTGTGCGTCGACAGCCCTGCCCGGCCTGTTCCTGCTCCACGCACCAAGGATAGGGTGTGCGTCGACAGCCCTGCCCGGCCTGTTCCTGCTCCACGCACCAAGCCCACGGTGTGCGTCGCCAGCCCAGCCCGGCCTGTTCCTGCTCCACGCACAGAACCTACGGTGTGCGTCGCCAGCCCAGCCCGGCCTGTTCCTGCTCCACGCATCAAGCCCACGGTGTGCGTCGCCAGCCCAGCCCGGCCTGTTCCTGCTCCACGCACAGAACCTACGGTGTGCGTCGCCAGCCCAGCCCGGCCTGTTCCTGCTCCACGCACAGAACCTACGGGGTGCGTCGCCAGCCCAGTCCGGCCTGTTCCTTCTCCCCGCACTAGCCCTGAGATGCGTGTCCTCAGCCCGGTACCTCCAGTTCCGGCACTACGCGCCAGGCCTAAGGTGCGCCTCAGACGGCCAGAGTCTGCCGTCTGCCCAACGGCGCTTGAACTGCCCGTCTGCCCTATGGCGTCTGAACTGCCCGTCTGCCCAACGGCGCCTGAACTGCCCGTCTGCCCAACGGCGCCTGAACTGCCCGTCTGCCCAACGGCGCCTGAACTGCCCGTCTGCCCAACGGCGCTTGAACTGCCCGTCTGCCCAACGGGCGCTAAAGCCGCCCGTCTGTACTGAACCTGCAAAGCCGCCCGTCTGCCATGAGCCTTCAGAGCCGTCCGCCAGACCGGAGCCGCTAGAGCCTTCCGCCAGACAGGAGCCGCTAGAGCCTTCCGCCAGACAGGATCAGCCAGAGCCTTCCGCCAGACAGGATCAGCCAGAGCCTTCCGCCAGACAGGATCAGCCAGAGCCTTCCGCCAGACAGGGATCAGCCAGAGCCTTCCGCCAGACAGGATCAGCCAGAGCCTTCCGCCAGACAGGATCAGCCAGATCCGTCAGCCAGCCATGAGCAGCCAGATCCGTCAGCCAGCCATGAGCAGCCAGGTCCGTCAGCCAGCCATGAGCAGCCAGATCCGTCAGCCAGCCATGAGCAGCCAGATCCGTCAGCCAGCCATGAGCCGTCCAGCCAGGATCCGCCAGAGCCGTCCAGCCAGGATCCGCCAGAGCCGTCCAGCAAGGATCCGCCAGAGCCGTCCAGCCAGGATCCGCCAGAGCCAGCCAGCCAGGATCCGCCATTCAGTCCGGTGCTGCCCCTTAGTCCGGTGCTGCCCCCTTAGCCCGGTGCTGCCCCTTAGCCCGGTGGCCCCTTAGTCCGGTGCTGCCCCTGAGTCCGGTGATGCCTCTTAGTCCAGTGCTGCCCCTTAATCCTGTGGGGTTTAGTTGGGGGTGGTCATTTGGAGGAGGCTACGTAAGCGGGTAGTGACTATGGTGGGGTGGGGACCACGACCAGTGCCAGAGCCGCCACCATGGACAGACGCCCACCCAGACCCTCCCCTAGACTGTATGCTGGTGCGCCCGGAGTTCGCACCTTTAGGGGGGGGTACTGTGACACTCTGGCTCCAGGGACTCTGATTTATGGAGCCAGGGTTGTTCATTTTCATTTGGGTGTATTTCTATGTTGGGGATTCTAGTTGTTCATTTCTATGTTGGGTGATTGTGTTTGATTAGTCATATGACTCCCAATCGGAGGTAACGAGTGTCAGCTGTTCGGCTCGTTATCTCTGATTGGGAGCCATATTTAAACTGTGTGGTTTCTCCTTGGTTTGTGGGTTTTTGTTCCATGTTTCTGTCAGTGTTACAGAGGACTTCACTATCGTCATTTGTTGTTTTTTGTGGTTGCTTTATTAAATAAAGTCATCATGTTCACTCCACGCGCTGCGTATTGGTCCGCTTCCTCAGACGATCGTGACACTAACACAGATACTCCTGCTTTTATGTCGAAAATGATAACTCTGTTCAATGAGCATTGTGTTTCCTTTGGAGTGTTGGCCGGAGATTTTAATTGTACCCTGAACCCAACCCTAGACAAATCATCTCAAATCACCACCACAAATCCTAGATCTGCAAAGATGTTGAACTCTCTTACTAAAGAGATGGGACTGATAGATATCTGGAGAGAGACTAATAGCTCAGCTATGGACTATACATACTACTCTAATGTCCATAACACCTACTCCCCGTATAGATTACATTTTTATCCCAAAGAGTTTCATAAATTCAGCCACGTGTACAATCGGACCCATAGCGCTTTCGGATCACGCCTTTGTCCACCTCCGCTTTGACCTCTGCAAAAACATCCCGAGATCAAAGAGCTGGAAATTCAACACCTCCATGCTATCAAACGAAGCATTCCATACATTGGTAACTACATGGATAGACAACTACACACAAGACAACAAAGATTCTCCTGTTTCTCCGGCCACAATGTGGGACGCTGCTAAAGCCACACTAAGAGGTCATCTAATTGCATATGCTTCCTCTAAGAAAAAAGCAATGGAAGCACACAGGCTAGATCTGGAGAGGGAGCTGGAACGCTGTGAAAAAGTACATAAACAATCCCCAGACAGCACCTCCTGGAGTCAACTTAAAGCAGCCAAAGCCAAACTGAATTTGGACTATACTCGGGAGATTAAAAAAAAAGTTTTCTTTACTAAACAGAAATACCATGAGTATAGCAATAGGCCTAGTAGATTGCTTGCTTATCAATTAAAAAAGAGCAGTCAGAGCGTACAATTATGGCTATCCGAACAGCAGAGGATGAGGTCACATATGATCCAAAAAAGATCAATTTAACTTTTCATGATTTTTACTGCAAACTATATACCTCTGAGAGAAAACACACGGAGGCAGAACTCCACTCCTTCCTAGAGGGAATCTCGCTACCTAAACTATCAGAGACCGACCAAGAAGATCTCAACTCCCCCTTCACTCCTGAGGAGATCCTGGAGGCAATTACCTCCATGCCACCTAACAAGTCCCCAGGCCCAGATGGATTCCCCAGAGAGTTCTACAAAGCTTTTGGCCCCAGCTTAGCCCTATTTTCATGCCAATGCTGGAGGATTTTTGCAAAAACGGAGTTCTCCCAGACTCAATGCACACAGCTCGCATTACAGTGTTGCTCAAAAAGACAAGGATCCCCTATCCTGCTCCTCCTTCCGGCCCATAAGCTTGTTGGATTTCGACTACAAAATAATCACCAAATTGCTCGCCAAAAGACTAAACACTCTTCTTCCCAAAATAATAAAAGCGGACCAGACGGGATTTATTAGAGACAGATACTCTTCTGATAACATTCGCCGTCTTTTTGATATTATTGATCAAGTAAACGCACAGGAGACCCCTGTCCTGCTGGCTTCACTGGATGCTGAGAAGGCGTTCGACAGGATGGAGTGGAGCTTTCTGTTCTCAGTCTTAGAGAAGTTCAACATGGGCCCAAACTTTATTAAATGGATCAAATCACTATACTCTCATCCAAATGCCATTGTGACTACTAACGGACTGAACTCTGACAGATTCCCTTTGGGACGGGGCACAAGACAAGGGTGCTCGCTGTCCCCCCTGCTCTACTTGTTGGGGGCGGAGCCTCTGGCAGAGTTGATAAGGAGCAATCCAAGTATTATGGGTGTTCCTGCAGGCGGCCTGCAGCACAAGATTTCGCTTTACGCGGATGATGTCTTGCTCTACATATCCAACCCTGAGAAATCCCTTCCTCCCATCTTAGATACAATTGCTCAGTATGGCACGTTTTCAGGTTATAAGATTAATTTTAACAAATCCACTGTCTGCCCTCTCAATATTATACTCACCAGTTCTATGAAGACACTATGCCCATTCCAATGGAAGACACAGGGGTTTCAATACCTTGGGATATTCATAACACCAGATCTGAATAGGCTTTTCAAAGAGAATTATCTTCCACTCCTGGATCAAATCAAGAACAACCTCCAAACCTGGATCTCCCTCCCAATTAGCTTAGTAGGAAGAATTAATGTAATCCGTATGAACATCCTCCCTAGACTGAACTATTTATTTCAGATGCTCCCATGCTATCTCCCAGCTTCCTTTTTCAAAACAATTAACCAAAGCATCACCAAATTTATATGGGGCAATAAAAAACCTAGGATCAAGCTTTCCACTCTATCGAAACCTGAATCTAAGGGTGGTCTTGCCCTTCCCTCCCTTCAATTGTACTACTGGTCTGCCCAAATCCGCAACATGCTAACATGGATCACAAACAGACAAGAGTCAACGTGGAGCCAGATAGAAGCCCAATCTTGTGGTTCATTGCCACTAAGCTCAACTATATTCATTGATAACTTTAGTGAAGTGGGCAACATAGCCAAAACATTTGTGATTTACAGTACCCTACGAGCGTGGAGGGACTGTAAGAAATACTTGGGCATCTCCTCCCAAATATGTTCTCACTCGCCTATAGTAGGCAACCCAGACTTGCCAAAAGCCCTGAGAGATGCCAACTTTAATCTTTGGCATACTCTAGGAATCAGGACCTTTTCAGACCTATTTCATCAGAAGACCACTACACTGAAATCCTTTCAAGAGCTCTGCAATGAATTCAATGTGCCAAGATCCCATTTTTTTAAATATCTACAAATTAGACATGTCATCTCCTCATTTACTTCCAAGAGGAGGTTTAGAACTCAGTTGAATGAAGTTGAAACCCTTCTTGTCACAGCACAATCCATTAAAGGCAAAATATCCTATATCTATAGACTCCTTTCTGAGAAAGGAGGATCCTCCTTTACTCCTTTGAAAATAATATGGGAAAAGGACCTTGGTCTGACTATCAGTGATGAGTTATGGGCGGAGGTTTGCGACAGGGTATACTGCTCCTCTACTAATGTAAAAATGAAAGAATCTAATTACAAATTTTTGTACAAATTTTATTACACTCCCCCTGAGACTCCATAAAATGAAAACAGACATTTCTCCTAATTGTAATAGATGTACCTCTGAAAGTGGAACCTATATGCATGTATTTTGGAGCTGCAGAGAGATTGCCAGATTTTGGCAATCTATACATACTGCTGCACAGAAAATACTAGATGTACAGTTTGATATGACCCCGTGTCTCTATCTTCTTAATGCCCAGCAGGACTTTGTTCTTGATCCTGACAGAGAAAATTTGCTCATGACCATTACATACTTTGCTAAGAAATGTATTCTTCTATTGTGGGCCTCTAATACTTCTCCTACATTTAAAATGTGGATTGACCAGATTGTTGACTTTCTCCCTCTTGAAAAGCTCACTTATGACCTCCACAAGAGACAGCCCAAGTTTGATAGACTCTGGTCTCCACTACTCAACTATATTTCAAATTGGACAGAGTGAATGGGGGAATCAGGGAGATGGGCAGATGCGTGTTGTGTAAGGTGCTGTAAAACCTAAAAACTAATTATTGGCTCGTCATCTCAGCTAAGGCTGGAAATAGCTAATAAGAACCTTGATAGTGCTGCTGCAAGTTCTATAATTTAAATTTTGTTATAATTATTATTTGTGTGTGTATGTATGTATGTACAGTGGGGAAAAAAAGTATTTAGTCAGCCACCAATTGTGCAAGTTCTCCCACTTAAAAAGATGAGAGAGGCCTGTCATTTTCATCATAGGTACACGTCAACTATGACAGACAAAATTAGAAAAAAAATTCCAGAAAATCACATTGTAGGATTTTTAATGAATTTATTGGCATATGATGGTGGAAAATAAGTATTTGGTCAATAACAAAAGTTTCTCAATACTTTGTTATATACCCTTTGTTGGCAATGACACAGGTCAAACGTTTTCTGTAAGTCTTCACAAGGTTTTCACACACTGTTGCTGGTATTTTGGCCCATTCCTCCATGCAGATCTCCTCTAGAGCAGTGATGTTTTGGGGCTGTCGCTGGGCAACACAGACTTTCAACTCCCTCCAAAGATTTTCTATGGGGTTGAGATCTGGAGACTGGCTAGGCCACTCCAGGACCTTGAAATGCTTCTTACGAAGCCACTCCTTCGTTGCCCGGGCGGTGTGTTTGGGATCATTGTCATGCTGAAAGACCCAGCCACGTTTCATCTTCAATGCCCTTGCTGATGGAAGGAGGGTTTCACTCAAAATCTCACGATACATGGCCCCATTCATTCTTTCCTTTACACGGATCAGTCGTCCTGGTCCCTTTGCAGAAAAACAGACCCAAAGCATGATGTTTCCAACCCCATGCTTCACAGTAGGTATGGTGTTCTTTGGATGCAACTCAGCATTCTTTGTCCTCCAAACATGACGAGTTGAGTTTTTACCAAAAAGTTATATTTTGGTTTCATCTGACCATATGACATTCTCCCAATCCTCTTCTGGATCATCCAAATGCACTTCAGACGGGCCTGGACATGTACTGGCTTAAGCAGGGGGACACGTCTCGCACTACAGGATTTGAGTCCCTGGCGGCGTAGTGTGTTACTGATGGTTGGCTTTGTTACTTTGGTCCCAGCTCTCAGCAGGTCATTCACTAGGTCCCCCCGTGTGGTTCTGGGATTTTTGCTCACCGTTCTTGTGATCATTTTGACCCCACGGGGTGAGATCTTGCATGGAGCCCCAGATCGAGGGAGATTATCAGTGGTCTTGTATGTCTTCCATTTCCTAATAATTGCTCCCACAGTTGATTTTTTCAAACCAAGCTGCTTACCTGTTGCAGATTCAGTCTTCCCAGCCTGGTGCAGGTCTACAATTTTGTTTTTGGTGTCCTTTGAAAGCTCTTTGGTCTTGGCCATTGTGAAGTTTGGAGTGTGACTGTTTGAGGTTGTGGACAGGTGTCTTTTATACTGATAACAAGTTCAAACAGGTGCCATTAATACAGGTAACGAGTGGAGGACAGAGGAGCCTCTTAAAGAAGAAGTTACAGGTCTGTGAGAGCCAGAAATCTTGCTTGTTTGTAGGTGACCAAATACTTATTTTCCACCATAATTTGCAAATAAATTCATTAAAAATCCTACAATGGGATTTTCTGGAATTTTTTTCTCAATTTGTCTGTCATAGTTGACGTGTACCTATGATGAAAATTACAGGCCTCTCTCATCTTTTTAAGTGGGAGAACTTGCACAATTGGTGGCTGACTAAATACTTTTTTGCCCCACTGTATGTATGTATGTATGTATATATATGTATGTATATATATATATACATATATAAAACCATTTTTTATTATTATTATATATATTTTTTTTAAATTTAATTCACATCTGTGAATGTGGAATGTGTTTGGTTGGTTGATTGAAAACTTAATAAAACTTTAAATTGAAAAAAAAAAAAAAAAAAAAACTTTATTTTGAGATTTGGTGTCACTGGCCTACACACAATACACCATAATGTCAAAGTGGAATTATGTTTTTAGAAATGTTTACAAATTAATTTTAAAAAATGAAAAGCTGTCTTGGGTCAATAAGTATTCAACCCGTATGTTATGGCAAGCCTAAATAAGTTCAGGAGTAAAAATGTGCTTAACACGTCACATAATAAGTTGCATGGACTCACTCTGTGTGAAATATTAGTGTTTAACATGATTTTTGAATGACTACCTCATCTCTGTTCCCCACACATACAATTATCTGTAAGGTCCCTCAGTCGAGCAGTGAATTTCAAACACTGATTCAACCACAAAGTCCTGGTAGGTTTTCCAATGCCTCGCAAAGAAGGGCACCTATTGGTAGATTGGTCAAAATAAATAAAAAAGCAGACATTGAATATCCCTTTGAGCACGGTGAAGTTATTAATTACACTTTGGATGGAGAATCAATACACCCAGTCACTACAAAGATACAGGCGTCCTTCTTAACTCAGTTGCCGGAGAGGAAGGAAACTTGGGTGTTCCAAGATGGCGTAGTAGTGCAGTTCTGTTTTTGTCGTGTGTCTGTAAATAGCCTGTAAATACCCTGTTTTTTTGTATTTTTCGTACATATTTCCCTATCAGACTTTTCATCCTTCTACAAAATATACTTTCCTGCAACCCGCCTCACTCAATGTGGAACGGATTCTATTATTGACTTACCTTTATCTAGAATCTCCAGTTGAAACTAGCTAGCCAGCTAACTAGCTACTTGCTATTAGCCACAGCTAGCGGTATTTCACCCAGAACATTGGATTTTTTTTTCTGCGTGATTAATTTAATCACTGGACATTAATCACCGGATATTCGGCCAGTCTGCACAGCGCGTTATCGACCCAGAACATATCAGTTTTTCCGCCGGAATCACTGGACCTTTAACTCCGGATTCATCGCTACCAGCTAGCTGCAACAAAATGGACGCTGTGGTCTGGCTAATCATCCTGAGCTAGGCCCATCTCCCGGCTATCTACCTCTCTGTCAACCGGACGGGACCACCTAGTGTTGACACGGAGCCCCGCCGATCCTACACGACTGGTCTGCCGACGAAATCGTCTGATGTGGTTACGACGTTAACCACGAAGATTCCATCTGCTAGCCCCGGCCCGCTAGCACACGCTGGCCTCTTACTCGCTAGTGCTTTAGCAGCCTCCGAACTATCCTATTGCTGTTCACCGGACCTTATGATAACTCAGCTATACAGCTGATGTCTGCTGGACTGTTCCTTTTTACGGTACTACATCCTGTTTATGTTTAGCCTCAGCCCAAACATGGTTAGCTTATTGTTGTTTCGGATATTTCTAATTGTACTATTTCACTGTAGACCCCCCAGCCCAGCTAAACCTGCCTTAGATAGCTCCTTTGTCCCACCCCCCATACACGCGGAGACCGACTCAATTGATGCCTCCAGCGATGCTATCTCTTTCATTGTTACCCAACGCTTAGGTTTACCTCCACTTTACTCATATCCTTCCATATCCTTGTCTGTACATAATGCCCTGAATCTTTTCTATAACACCCGGAAATCTGCCCCCCTTTATTCTATGTACCCAACGCACTAGAAGACCAGTTCTTAAAGCCTTTAGCCGTATCCTTATTCTAGTCCTCCTCTGTTCCTCTGGTGATGTAGAGGTTAACCCAGGCCCTGCAGCCCTCAGTATCACTCCTACTCCCCAGGCGCTATCATTTGCTGACTTCTGTAATCGCAAAAGTCTTGGTTTCTTGCACATAAATATCAGAAGTCTACTTCCTAAGTTTGAGTTATTCACTGCATTAGCACACTCCGCCAACCCTGATGTTCTAGCAGTGTCTGAATCCTGGCTCAGGAAGGCCACCAAAAATTCTGAAATTTCCATCCCCAACTATAACATTTTCCGTCTAGATAGAACTGCCAAAGGGGGTGGAGTTGCAATCTACTGTAGAGATAGCCTGCAGAGCTCTATCATACTATCCAGGTCTGTGCCCAAACAGTTTGAGCTTCTACTTCTAAAAATCCACCTTTCCAGAAATAAGTCTCTCACTGTTGCCGCTTGCTACAGACCCCCCTCAGCCCCCAGCTGTGCCCTGGACACCATATGTGAATTGATTGCCCCCCATTTATCCTCAGAGTTCGTACTGCTTGGTGACCTAAATTGGGATATGCTTAATACCCCAGCCATCCTACAATCCAAACTAGATGCCCTCAACCTCACGCAAATTATCAACGAACCTACCAGGTACAACCCTAAATCCGTAAACATGGGTACCCTCATAGATATCTGGTCTCCTGAGTGGCGCAGTGGTCTAAGGCACTGCATCGCAGTGCTGACTGTGCCACTAGAGATCCTGGTTCGAATCCAGGCTCTGTCGCAGCCGGCCGCGACCGGGAGACTCATGGGCGGCGCACAATTGGCCCAGGGTAGGGGAGGGAATGGCCGGCAGGGATGTAGCTCAGTTGATAGAGCATGGTGTTTGCAACGCCAGGGTTGTGGGTTCGATTCCCACGGGGGGCCAGTATAAAAAAATATATATATGTATTCACTAACTGTAAGTCGCTCTGGATAAGAGCGTCTGCTAAATGACTTAAATGTAAATATCGTCCTGACTAACATACCCTCTAAATACACCTCAGCTGTCTTCAACCAGGATCTCAGCGATCACTGCCTTATTGCCTGCGTCCGTAACGGGTCCGCAGTCAAACGACCACCCCTCATCACTGTCAAACGCTCCCTAAAACACTTTAGCAAGCAGGGCTTCCTAATTGACCTGGCCCAGGTATCCTGGATGGATATAGATCTCATTCCGTCAGTAGAGGATGCCTGGTTGTTCCTTAAAAGTAATTTCCTCTCAATCTTAAATAAACATGCCCCATTCAAAAAATACAGAACTAAGAACCGATATAGCCCCTGGTTCTCCTCAGACTTGACTGCCCTTGACCAGCACAAAAACATCCTGTGGCGTACAGCATTAGCATCAAATAGCCCCCGCGATATGCCACTTTTCAGGGAAGTTAGGAACCAATATACACAAGCAGTCAGGAAAGCAAAGGCTAACTTTTTCAAACAGAAATTTGCATCCTGTAGCACTAACTCCAAAAAGTTTTGGGACACTAAAGTCCATGGAGAATAAGAGCACTTCCTCCCAGCTGCCCACTGCACTGAGGCTAGGAAACACTATCACCACCGATAAATCTACAATAATCGAGAATTTCAACAAGCATTTTGCTACAGCTGGCCATGCTTTCCATCTGGCTACCACTACCCCGGCCACCAACTCTGCACCCTCCGCTGCAACTTGCCCATGCCCCCCCGCTTCTCCTTCACACAAATTCAGACAGCTGATGTTTTGAAAGCGCTGCAAAATCTGGACCCCTACAAATCAGCTGGGCTAGACAATCTGGACCCTTTCTTTCTAAAACTAGCCGCCGAAATTGTCGCAACCCCTATTACTAGTCTGTTCAACCTCTCTTTCATAACGTCTGAGATCCCCAGAGATTGGAAAGCTGCCGCGGTCATCCCCCTCTTCAAAGGGGGTGACACTCTAGATCCAAACTGCTACAGACCTATATCCATCCTCCCCTGCCTTTCGAAAGTATTTGAAAGCCAAGTTAACAAACAGATCACCGACCATTTCGAATACCACCGTACCTTCTCCGCTATGCAATCCGGTTTCCGAGCTGGTCATGGGTGCACTTCAGCCACGCTCAAGGTCCTAAACGATATTATAACCGCGATTGATAATAGACAGTACTGTGCAGCCGTCTTCATCGACCTGGCCAAGGCTTTCGACTCTGTCAACCACCGCATTCTTATTGGCAGACTAAATAGCCTTGGTTTCTCAAATGACTGCCTCGCCTGGTTCACCAACTACTTCTCAGATAGAGTTCAGTGTGTCAAATCGGAGGGCCTGTTGTCTGGACCTATGGCAGTCTCTATGGGGGTGCCACAGGGTTCAATTCTTGGGCCGACACTTTTCTCTGTGTATATCAATGATGTCGCTCTTGCTGCTGGTGACTCTCAGATCCACCTCTACGCAGACGACACCATTTTGTATACATCTGGCCCTTCATTGGACACTGTGTTAACAAACCTCCAAACGAGCTTCAATGCCATACAACACTCCTTCAGTAGCCTCCAACTGCTCTTAAACACTAGTAAAACTAAATGCATGCTTTTCAATCGAACGCTGCTGGCACCCGCCCACCCGACTAGAATCACCACTCTCGACGGGTCTGACCTAGAGTATGTGGACAACTACAAATACCTAGGTGTCTGGTTAGACTGTAAACTCAACTTCCAGACTCACATAAAGAATCTCCAATCCAAAGTTAAATCTAGAATCGGCTTCCTATTTCGCAACAAAGCCTCCTTCACTCATGCTGCCAAACATGCCCTCGTAAAACTGACTATCCTACCGATCCTTGACTTCGGCGATGTCATTTACAAAATAGCCTCCAACACTCTACTCAGCAAATTGGATATAGTCTATCACAGTGCCATCCGTTTTGTCTCCAAAGCCCCATACACTGTGACCTGTACGCCCTTGTTGGCTGGTCCTCACTACATGTTCGTCGTCAAACCCACTGGCTCCAGGCCATCTATAAATCACTGCTAGGCAAATCCCCGCCTTATCTTAGCTCATTGGTCACCATAGCAGCACCCACCCGTAGTCTGCGCTCCAGCAGGTATATCTCACTGGTCATTCCCAAAGCCAACACCTCCTTTGGCCGCCATTCCTTCCAGTTCTCTGCTGCCAATGACTGGAACGAATTGCAAAAATCTCTGAAGCTGGAGACTCTTATCTCCCTCAATAACTTTAAGCATCAGTTGTCAGAGCACCTTACCGATCACTGCACCTGTACACAGCCCATCTGAAATTAGCCCACCCAACTACCTCATCCCTATATTGTTATTTATTTTGCTCTTTTGCACCCCAGTATCTCTATTTGCACATAATCTCTTGCACATCTAGCATTCCAGTGTTAATACTATTGTAATTATTTTGCACTATAGCCTATTTATTGCCTTACTTCCATAACTTGCTACATTTGCACACACTGTATATATATTTTCTGCTGTATTTTTGACTTTGTGTTTTTTACCCCATATGTAACTCTGTGTTGTTTTTATTGCACTGCTTTGCTTTATCTTGGCCTTATCTTGGCCAGGTCGCAGTTGTAAATGAGAACCTGTTCTCAACTGGCTTACCTGGTTAAATAAAGGTGAAATAAATAAAATAAAAAGGGATTTCACCATGAGGTCCAATGGTGACTTTAAAACAGTTTAATGGCTGTGATAGGAGAAAATTGAAGATGGATCAACAACATTCTAGTTACTCCACAATACTAACCTAAATGAGAGTGAAAAGAAGGAAGCCTGTACAGAATAAAAATATTCCAAAACATGCATCCTGTTTGCAACAAGGCACTAAAGTAAAACTGCAAAAAATGTGGCAAAGAAATTAACTTTATGTCCTGAATACAAAGCGTTATGTTTGGGGCAAATACAACACAACAACACATCACTGAGCACCGTTCTTCATATTTTCAAGCATGGTGGTGGCTGCATCATGTTATGGGTATGCTTGTCATCGGCAAGGACTAGGGAGTTTAGGGTGAAAAGAAATGAAATAGAGCACAGGAAAGAAAATAATGAAAGAATAATGTGCAAATATTTTACAATCCAGGTGTGCAAAAGCTCTTCGAGACCCAGGAAGACCCACAGCTGCAATTGCTGCCAAAGGTGACTCTAACATGTATTGACTCAGGGGTGTGAATACTTAAGTAAATTAGATATTTCCATATTTCATTTTCAGTACATTTGCAAACATTTCACAAATATGTTTTCAGTTTTTCATTATGGGGTATTGTGTGTAGATGGTTGAGATTTTTTATTTATTTAATCAATTTTGAATTCAGGCTGTAACACAACAAAATGTGGAATAAGTCAAGGGGTATGAATACTTTCTGAAGGCACTGTAATTCAGATAATGCATGTCATAACAACAAGATGCCCAGCGCTTCAAGCCAAGCCTCCTCCACCTCCTCTCGCTCTCTCTCCACCCACAACATTTCAGTCGCGCCCTACACTGGTCTGTCAATGGTGTGTTTGTCTTTCATTAACCGCTGTTACGGCAAAATACGATTTTCCTATAAAGATTAAATAGCTTTCAGAGGTTTAAAAAGGAACAGAAACGAACAATATAAACCGGTACTTTCTTTTGGTTCGAAACGGGTTCAGAACTTTATTTTGCTGGTCGGAAAACAGTGGCAAGGAACAAAATAAATAATGCTTCTGTTCAGAACGAAACCATTGGAAAATAATTTTGGTTCCAACCCCTGATGTAAACATTATTAAAGTGACCAGTGTTCCACAACTCTATGTACAGCAGTCTCTAAGGTACAGGGTGCAGTACCGGGTGGTCGCGCAGGTTAGCGTTTTTCGTCATTAATCTTGTTCTGGTGGCACCTCTGCAGAGCGGTCACTAGCTGGCACAGCCACAAAGTCATAAAATCTGATTTTAAACCTAAACCTAACCCTAACCGGTTTGGCCGGTGTAGGCCGTCATTGTAAATAATAATTTGTTCTTAACTGACTTGCCTAGTTAAATAAAGGTTAAATAAAAAATTTACCCTAACCTTAACCACACTCCTAACCCTAACCTTAACCACACTCCTAACCCTAACCTTAACCATACTCCTAACCCTAACCTTAACCACACTCCTAACCCTAACCTTAACCACACTCCTAACCCTAACCTTAACCATACTCCTAACCCTAACCTTAACCATACTCCTAACCCTTAACCTTAACTATACTCCTAACCTTAATGCCTAAACCTAACCTTAAATTAAGACCAAAAAGCAAATGTTTGTTTTCATGAATTTTTACAATATAACCTATTCTGACTTTGCAGCTGGCCTATCTAAGGGGAAATCGCTCAGTTCTGCCTCCAGGACAAGACTCATGACAAATAATGTAAACCTGTGTGGTAGCCGGCTAGTGACAGTGTCTAATGATCAGGGCAGGGTACTGGGCGGAGGCCGGCTAGTGATATCTGTTTAACAGTCTGATGGCCTGGAGATAGAAGCTGTTTTTCAGTCTCTCGGTCCCAGCTTTAATGCACCTGTACTGTCTCCTCCTTCTAGATGGTAGAGGGGTGAACAGGCCGTCGCTCGGGTGGCTGAGGTCCTTGATGATTTGCTTCGCCTTCCTGTGACACCGGGTGCTGTAGATGTCCTGTAGGGCAGGCAGTGTGCCCCCGATGATGCGTTGGGTTGACTGCACTACCCTCTGGAGAGCCCTGCGTTTGCGGCCGGTGCAGTTGCCGTACCAGGCGGTGATACAGCCCGACAGGATGCTCTCAATGGTGCATCTGTAGAAGTTCTTGAGGGCCTTAGGGGCCAAACTGAATTTCTTCAGCCTCCTGAGGTTGAAGAGGAGCTGATGCACCTTCTTCACCACGCTGTCGGCGTGAAGGGACCATTTCAGGTCCACGCCGAGGAACTTCACAGTCCCCAAATCCAGAACAAATTCAAGAAAGCGTACAGTATCATATAGAGCCATTATTGCATGCAACTCCCTTCCATCTCATATTGCTCAAATAAACAGCAAACCTGGTTTCAAAAAACAGATAAAGCAACACTTCACGGCACAACGCCTCTCCCCTATTTGACCTAGATATTTTGTGTGTATGTATTGATATGAAGGCTACGTGTGCCTTTAAAAAAAATTTGATGTAGTTCTGTCCTTGAGCTGTTCTTGTCTATTAATGTTCTGTATTATGTCATGTTTCATGTTTTGTGTGAAACCCAGGAAGAGTAGCTGCTGCTTTCACAACAGCTAACGGGGATCGTAATAAAATACCAAATACCAAACTTAAAGCTTTTGACCCTCACTTTTGACCAGTCTATAAGGATGGCGGTGTAACTGACAAACCAAGGGACTGAGTAGTGGGCCCCGTTCTAACACTTATGACACGGTGGGCCCCGTTCTAACACTTATGACACGGTGGGCCCCGTTCTAACACTTATGACACGGTGGGCCCCCGTTCTAACACTTATGACACGGTGGGCCCCGTTCTAACACTTATGACACGGTGGGCCCCGTTCTAACACTTATGACACGGTGGGCCCTGTTCTAACACTTATGACACGGTGGGCCCCGTTCTAACACTTATGACACGGTGGGCCCCGTTCTAACACTTATGACACGAAGGGCCCCGTTCTAACACTTATGACACGGTGGGCCCCGTTCTAACACTTATGACACGGTGGGCCCCGTTCTAACACTTATGTCACGGTGGGCCCCGTTCTAACACTTATGACACGGTGGGCCCCCGTTCTAACACTTATGACACGGTGGGCCCCGTTCTAACACTTATGACACGGTGGGCCCCGTTCTAACACTTATGACACGGTGGGCCCCGTTCTAACACTTATGACACGGTGGGCCCCGTTCTAACACTTATGACACGGTGGGCCCCGTTCTAACACTTATGACACGGTGGGCCCCCGTTCTAACACTTATGACACGGTGGGCCCCGTTCTAACACTTATGACACGGTGGGCCCCGTTCTAACACTTATGACACGGTGGGCCCCGTTCTAACACTTATGACACGGTGGGCCCCGTTCTAACACTTATGACACGGTGGGCCCCGTTCTAACACTTATGACACGGTGGGCCCCGTTCTAACACTTATGACACGGTGGGCCCCCGTTCTAACACTTATGACACGGTGGGCCATGTTTCAACACTCTGACATGTCTAAATTCATTGTCTTCATTACCATAGGCCAGCCATAGGAAATGTCTGAGAAATAGACAAAGTAACTTCCCAGTGAAAATCTCACTTCATAGAAATTCATATTCTGTTAACTCATACCCAAATAATGTTGTTGACTCGTCCTATGTTCGTATGTGGAGAAAACAACACTTAAAAAACCCACCTCAAACAGACCGTTTGTAGTAATATTTCCTCATGTAGTATGATGTAATACTCCTGAGGATACTGAGCTGACCAATCAGTGGTCTAGAGGATACTGAGCTGACCAATCAGTGGTCTAGAGGATACTGAGCTGACCAATCAGTGGTCTAGAGGATACTGAGCTGACCAATCAGTGGTCTAGGGGATACTGAGCTGGCCAATCAGTGGTCTAGAGGATACTGAGCTGACCAATCAGTGGTCTAGGGGATACTGAGCTGGCCAATCAGTGGTCTAGAGGAGGATGAGCTGGCCAATCAGCAGTCTAGAGGAGGATGAGCTAGCCAATCAGCGGTCTAGAGGAGGATGAGCTGGCCAATCAGCGGTCTACTCGTGTTCATATTTTTAATGACCGGTATACGACCACACCATTCCAACACAGAAAAGCTGCTTTTTAACATACTTATTACAATTTTTTGGAAGCAAAACTATTTCACTCACATTGTAATTAATTATAGGTCATATTTCATAGAAATCTTGGAAACACTGGACAGGACACCATAATAACTCTTATTCTAAAAGAATCCACAGCATCCACAATCGGCTTTAGTTAATCTAATTTACTCCTTCTGAGGAGTTTATATTTCTGACTAGAGCTCAAACCTCCATTCCTCCTAAAGAGGATTATAATCCAATACAGCCATCAGTCTGTGTGGCAGGAAGCCTGGTAGGAAGAACAAGACAGAGGCTAACATCTGTCACTGTGTTGATTGCCCCATGTCCCCTCCCATGTCCCCTCCCATGTCCCCTCCCATGTCCCCTCCCATGTCCCCTCCCATGTCCCCTCCCATATCCCCTCCCATGTCCCCTCCCATGTCCCCTCCCATGTCCCCTCCCATGTCCCCTCACATATCCCCTCCCATGTCCCCTCCCATATCCCCTCCCATGTCCCCTCCCATATCCCCTCCCATATCCCTCCCATGTCCCCTCCCATGTCCCCTCCCATGTCCCCTCCCATGTCCCCTCCCATGTCCCCTCCCATGTCCCCTCCCATGTCCCCTCCCATGTCCCCTCCCATGTCCCCTCCCATGTCCCCTCCCATATCCCCTCCCATGTCCCCTGCCTAAGAGGGTCTTAGGGGCTGAATCTGACTCTCTCTCTCTCTCCAACTCTCTGCTCTGTCCCACGCAGGGTCCTGCAGGGAAGTATTTTTAGAGCGGAGCACCATCGTATCTGACCCAAGAAGAAAGAACAGAGCGAAGCTGAAACCCGATGCAGAGAGACCAGAGCTAAAGCAACCAGCCAGTCCACTCCACTACAGAGTACAATACATTTCTCACAGGATTTCTGTCTCCCCACATGCCACCATGTCTCTCTCCAACCTGCCCGGTAACCAGCCTACCCGGTAACCGGCCTACCAGCCTCCCGCCTAACAACCTGCCTGGCTGAGTTCCTGCCTGCTGGGGTACAGCCCCACATTCCCAGCCCCTGCCAATGTGCAACCTGCACCATTCAGCCCCTGTTCCCTCTCTCTGTTCCCTCTCCTTCTCTCTCTCCTTCTCTCTCCCTGTTCCCTCTCTCCTTCCCTCTCCCTGTTCCCTCTCTGTTCCCTCTCTCCTTCTCTCTCTCCTTCCCTCTCCCTCTCTCCTTCCCTCTCCCTCTCTCCTTCTCTCTCCCTGTTCCCTCTCTCTGTTCCCTCTCTCCTTCTCTCTCCCTGTTCCCTCTCTCCTTTCCTCTCCCTGTTCCCTCTCTGTTCCCTCTCTCCTTCTCTCTCTCCTTCCCTCTCCCTCTCTCCTTCCCACTCTCCTTCCCTCTCCCTGTTCCCTCTCTCCTCTCTCTCCTTCCCTCTCCCTCTCCCTCTCTCCTTCTCTCTCTCCTTCCCTCTCCCTGTTCTCACTCTCCTTCCCTCTCCCTGTTCCCTCTCTCCTTCCCTCTCCCTGTTCCCTCTCTCCTTCTCTCTCTCCTTCCCTCTCCCTCTCTCCTTCCCACTCTCCTTCCCTCTCCCTGTTCCCTCTCTCCTTCCCTCTCCCTCTCCCTCTCTCCTTCTCTCTCTCCTTCCCTCTCCTTGTTCTCACTCTCCCTGTTCTCACTCTCCTTCCCTCTCCCTGTTCCCTCTCCCTGTTCCCTCTCTCCTTCTCTCTCTCCTTCCCTCTCCCTGTTCTCACTCTCCTTCTCTCTCCTTCCCTCTCCCTGTTCCCTCTCTCCTTCCCTCTCCCTGTTCCCTCTCTCCTTCCCTCTCCCTGTTCCCTCTCCCTGTTCCCTCTCTCCTTCCCTCTCCCTGTTCCCTCACTCCTTCTCTCTCTCTCTCTCTCTCTGCATCCACTCAGCACGGGAGCTAAGCCTCCGCTACTCGCCAGCCATAAATAATCACAATTACTAAAACCCACAGACAGAGAACCGTACTATAGTGTATTAAATATGTCTGTATTAAGTATCATCCAGAAAGCAGCAACAGAGGTGACTATTTAGCATTACTTACTTGGCAGCTAGCTAGCGACGCAACGATATCATCTCAAAATCCAAAAATAATTTCAACTACCCAGCAGCGTAGCGGTAATCATCAGGTATCTGTGGAGTCTTGATAAACCCAGCTAGCCAAGATGCTGCAGCCTGCTGCTGCCTCACGTACGATCTGGATCACGTCAAGACACAGAGAGGGTGGGGGGCTGCTGCTGCTCAAACCGGAGCTCAAAGCTCACTCACCACACAGACAGAGACACTCACTCACTCTCTCTCTCTCTGTGTGTGTGTGTGTGTGTGTGTGTGTGTGTGTGTGTGGTGTGTGTGTGTGTGTGTGTGTGTGTGTGTGTGTGTGTGTGTGTGTGTGTGTGTGTGTGGTGTTTCTGTGTGTGTGTGTGTGGTGTGTGGTGTGTGTGTGGTGTGTGGTGTGTGGTGTGTGCGGTGTGTGGTGTGTGTGTCCAGCAGGGTTCTTCAGTTGGGAGGGAGGGTGACTTTCAAGGACACACACTGGTCAGGATCATTCTTTCTTTTCCCATGCAAGCTGTACACACACACACACACACACACACACACACACACACCTGTCATACACACACACACCTCAGCAGGTGTCTCAGACATGCCCAAACCCCGCCAGACCAGATCAGACCAGGCCAAGAGTGTGCAAAGCTGTCATCAAGGCAAAGGGTGGCTATTTCAAGAATCTCAAATCTCAAATATATTTTGATTTGTTTAACACTTCTTTGGTTACTACATGATTCCATATGTGTTATTTCATAGATTTGATGTCTTCACTATTATTCCACAATGTAGAAAATAGTAAAAATTAAGAAAAACCAGAGAATGAGTAGGTGTGTCCAAATTTTTGACTGGTACTGTATATATAATATATTACAATAATATACACCTATATACACTACCATTCAAAAGTTTGGGGTCACTTAGAAATGTCCATTAAAATAACATCAAATTGATCAGAAATACAGTGTAGACATGGTTAATGTTGTAAATGGCTATTGTAGCTGGAAACGGCTGATTTCTAATGGAATATCTACATAGGCGTACAGAGGCCCATTATCAGAAACCATCAGTCCTGTGTTCCAATGGCATGTTGTGTTTGCTAATCCAAGTTTATCATTTTAAAAGGCTAATTGATCATTAGAAAACCCTTTTGCAATGATGTTAGCATAGCTGAAAACTGTTGTGCTGATTAAAGAACCAATAAAACTGGCCTTGAGACTTGTTGAGTATCTGGAGCATCAGCAATTGTGGGTTCGATTACAGGCTCAAAATGACCAGAAACAAAGAACTTGTCAGTCTATTCTTCTGAGAAATGAAGGCTATTCCATGCGAGAAATTGCCAAGAAACTGAAGATCTTGTACAACGCTGTGTACTACTCCCTTCACAGAACAGCGCAAACTGGCTCTAACCAGAATAGTTGGACTCTGGAGCAGTGGAAAGGCGTTCTCTGGAGTGATGAATCACGCTTCACCAACTGGCAGTCCGATGGACGAATCTGGGTTTAGCGGATGCCAGGAGAACGCTACCTGCCCCAATGCATAGTTCCAACTGTAAAGTTTGGTGGAGGAGGAATAATGTTCTGGGGATGTTTTTCATGGTTCGGGCTAGGCCCCTTAGTTCCAGTGAAGGGAAATCTTAACGCTACAGCAATAGTAGTCGACCAATCTCAACATGACTGAGAAGACACATTATATGCTATGAAAGCCAAAACAAAACAGGAAATATTATTGACATTACATTACACTTTTCACTGGCTGTCCCTCAGGTTGTGGCAGGAGGACACATATTTGGCTGCCAAAATTGCACATTTTGGCTTTTCACCCAATAAATATTTGATTTTTTCTTCCTCTTTTATAGTTTAAAATTCTTTGTACTGAATGATAATTTTGGGAAAGAAAGATTCTCTTAGGTCTGAGTATTTGTCACAGTGTAATAGGAAATGCAGCTCTGTCTCTACCTCTCCCCGGGGGCAGAGTGAGCACAGCCTGTCCTCTCTGGGCAGCCAGGTTTGCCTGTGACGACCGGTCTCTATAGCCAGACTGTGCTCACTAAGTCTGTACCTAGTCAGTGTTTTTCTCAGTTTTCTATCAGTCACAGTGGTCAGATAGTCTGCCACCATGTACGGTCTGTTTAGAGCCAAATAGCATTGAAGTTTACTTTGATTTTTTGTGGTGTCTTTCCAATAGGTGATATATTTTTATTTTTGCTTTGTGATGATTTGGTTGGGCCAGATTTTCTGAGTGCTGTCCTGAGGCTCTATGAGGTTGGTTTTGGTTAGTGAACTGAGCCTCAGAACCAGCTGGCTGAGGGGACTCTTCTCTTGTTTCATCTCTTGACATAGTAGAGCTGTGTGATGGAATGTTTTGGGGTCACTTGTTTTTAGATGGTTGTAAAATTTGATGGCTCTTTTTTCTATTCGAATAAGGAGGGGGTATTGGCCCAATTCTGCTCTACATGCGTTATTTTGAGTTTTTCTTTGCACTTGCAATACAGTCTTGCAAAACTCTGCATGCAGTATTTCGATTGGATGTTTGTCCCATTTGGTAAATTCAGTATTAGAGAGCGGACCCCATACTTCGCTGCCATATAGAGCAATTGGTTCTATAACTGATTGGAAAATGTTGAGCCAGATTCTAATTGGAATTTCGATTTTAATATTCCTTTTAATGGCATAGAATGCTCTTCTTGCTTTGTCTCTCAGCTCATTCACAGCCATGTGAAAGCTACCTGTGTTGCTGATATTTAGTCCTAGATACGTGTAATTTTTGGTGTGTTCTAATAGAACTGTGTCCAAATAGAATTTATATTTGTCATCCTGATTTCGGACCTTTTTGGAATATCATTATATTCGTTTTTTTAGATTAACGGTCAGGGCCCAGGTCTGACAGAACCTGTGCAGATGATCTAGATGCTGCTGTAACCCCTCCTTAGTGGGAGACAGTAGCACCAGGTCATCTGCGTACAGCAGACACTTGATTTCAGTGTTGTGTAGGGTGAGACCAGGTGCTGCCGATTCTTCTAATGTTTTTGCCAATTCGTTAATGTAGATGTTAAATAGTGTTGGACTTATTGGGCAGCCCTGTTTCACTCCACGTCCCTGAGAGAAGAAGTCTGTTTGCTTGTTGCCGATTTTAATCGCACATTTGTTTTTAGTGTACATTGATTTAATAACATCATATGTTTTCCCTCCAATACCACTTTCTATTAGTTTGTAAAAAATATCTTCGTGCCAAATTGAATCAAATGCTTTCTTGAAGTCTACAAAACACGAGTAGATTTTGCCTTTGTTTTGATTTACTTGTTTGTCAATTAGAGTCTGGAGGGTGTAAATGTGGTCTGTTGTACGATAATTTTTTACAAATCCAATCTGGCTTCTGCTTAGGACGTTGTGTTCATCAAGGAAATTATGTAGTCTGCTGTTTGTGATACTGCAGTGTTATCTGAATTGGTTGGTGTCCCAGGGGTTTTTAACCCTTCGCTCTGGAGATCAGAACAGACCATCAGTCTCCTCACATCTAATGGCACCCTATTCCCTATACCTGTGGGCCCTGGTCAAAAGTAGTGCCTCACATCTAATGGCACCCTATTCCCTAGACCTGTGGGCCCTGGTCAAAAGTAGTGCCTCACATCTAATGGCACCCTATTCCCTATACCTGTGGGCCCTGGTCAAAAGTAGTGCCTCACATCTAATGGCACCCTATTCCCTATACCTGTGGGCCCTGGTCAAAAGTAGTGCCTCACATCTAATGGCACCCTATTCCCTATACCTGTGGGCCCTGGTCAAAAGTAGTGCCTCACATCTAATGGCACCCTATTCCCTATACCTGTGGGCCCTGGTCAAAAGTAGTGCCTCACATCTAATGGCACCCTATTCCCTATACCTGTGGGCCCTGGTCAAAAGTAGTGCCTCACATCTAATGGCACCCTATTCCCTAGACCTGTGGGCCCTGGTCAAAAGCAGTGCACTACTTGGGACGAAGCCCATCCCTCTTGTCACATATACCAACAGTCAATCATGCTTTTGGCAGTTCCATGGTGGCCTGCTACACTGCATTCAATTGATACATATTTCGATATACAGTACCAGTCAACAGTTTGGACACACCTACTCATTCCAGCATTTTTTTTCTTTATTTTTTACTATTTTCTACAATTGTAGAATAATAGTGAAGACGTCAAAATTATGAAATAACACATATGGAATCATGTAGTAACCGCAAAAGTGTTAAACAAATCAATCTATATTTTATATTTGAGATTCTTCAAAGTAACCACCCTTTGCCTTGATGACAGCTTTGCACACTCTTGGCAAAAAAACAACACTGTCGAAATCTTAAAGTAAATGGTGTTGTCACATCGCTGTTCAGTGATGACAGTAATTTGTCTGATGATCAATAATACATTTCTTAATGTATTTGATGATGTGTTCTGACTATCTTGGTAAAATAGTGTTTTTCTATCATTTATGTATTCAAATAGCTACAGTCTTATTAAAATATGAACATGTCTAATTCAGAAGTGTCAGATAGCACCTTATGGCTGAACCCAGATTGACATTTCAGAGCCATAAGGTGCTATCTGCGATTGCACCCCCCTAAAAAAAAAAAAGATTTACAAAATGTCTCAGGATTGTTTTAATACTCTGCACTTTAGTTGCCTTTAAGATGAGGACCTTAATGGGTTATGAAAAAATAATTTCCTTACAAAACATTTCTGAGATCTGGGATGTGAAAACGTTGATACTCAATACCACATAACTTTGCTTTGCGCAGATAGGAACTTGTAGTCCAAAGGTCACGAGACGTAGTACAATAATGGTTATTTCATTATGGCGTGTTTTATATGCACACATAAAACTTGAGAGACCAGGTCAAAATGTACGCACTACATAGGGAATAGGGTGCCTTTTTGGGAGGTTTTTCAGCTGTCAAAATGATCATATATGGTTTTGCTTATGAAGCCTTTGCTTCTTGACTGCTGTGTCTTGTCATCTCATGTGTGTGTGTGTGTGTGTGTGTGTGTGTGTGTGTGTGTGTGTGTGTGTGTGTGTGTGTGTGTGTGTGCGCACGTGTGTGTGTGTGCGTGTGTGTGTGCATGCGTCTCAAAGATCCAGGGCTGTCCCTGGAATGATTAAGTGCTTTATTTCCCTTCTACAAGGACGGCTATAAACCAGAACCTTAATGGACAGCTCAGCTCTGACTCAATACCACCTCTACAGTACCAGGCTGGAGCTAGCTGTCTGTCTGGTTCAATACCACCTCTACAGTACCAGGCTGGAGCTAGCTGTCTGTCTGGCTCAATACCACCTCTACAGTACCAGGCTGGAGCTAGCTGTCTGTCTGGCTCAATACCACCTCTACAGTACCAGGATGGAGCTAGCTGTCTGTCTGTCTGGTTCAATACCACCTCTACAGTACCAGGATGGAGCTAGCTGTCTGTCTGGTTCAATACCACCTCTCCAGTACCAGGATGGAGCTAGCTGTCTGTCTGTCTGGTTCAATACCACCTCTACAGTACCAGGATGGAGCTAGCTGTCTGTCTGTCTGGTTCAATACCACCTCTACAGTACCAGGATGGAGCTAGCTGTCTGTCTGTCTGGTTCAATACCACCTCTACAGTACCAGGCTGGAGCTAGCTGTCTGTCTGGCTCAATACCACCTCTACAGTACCAGGCTGGAGCTAGCTGTCTGTCTGGCTCAATACCACCTCTACAGTACCAGGCTGGAGCTAGCTGTCTGTCTGTCTGGTTCAATACCCCCTCTACAGTACCAGGCTGGAGATAGCTGTCTGTCTGGCTCAATACCACCTCTACAGTACCAGGCTGGAGCTAGCTGTCTGTCTGTCTGGTTCAATACCACCTCTACAGTACCAGGCTGGAGCTAGCTGTCTGTCTGTCTGGTTCAATACCACCTCTACAGTACCAGGCTGGAGCTAGCTGTCTGGTTCAATACCACCTCTACAGTACCAGGATGGAGCTAGCTGTCTGTCTGGCTCAATACCACCTTTACAGTACCAGGCTAGAGCTAGCTGTCTGTCTGGCTCAATACCACCTCTACAGTACCAGGCTGGAGCTAGCTGTCTGTCTGGCTCAATACCACCTCTACACTACCAGGCTGGAGCTAGCTGTCTGTCTGGCTCAATACCACCTCTACAGTACCAGGCTGGAGCTAGCTGTCTGTCTGTCTGGCTCAATACCACCTTTACAGTACCAGGCTGGAGCTAGCTGTCTGTCTGGCTCAATACCACCTCTACAGCACCAGGCTAGAGCTAGCTGTCTGTCTGGCTCAATACCACCTCTACACTACCAGGCTGGAGCTAGCTGTCTGTCTGTCTGGCTCAATACCACCTCTACAGTACCAGGCTGGAGCTAGCTGTCTGTCTGTCTGGCTCAATACCACCTTTACAGTACCAGGCTGGAGCTAGCTGTCTGTCTGTCTGGTTCAATACCACCTCTACAGTACCAGGCTGGAGCTAGCTGTCTGTCTGTCTGGTTCAATACCACCTCTACAGTACCAGGCTGGAGCTAGCTGTCTGTCTGGTTCAATACCACCTCTACAGTACCAGGCTGGAGCTGTCTGTCTGTCTGGTTCAATACCACCTCTACAGCACCAGGCTGGAGCTAGCTGTCTGTCTGGTTCAATACCACCTCTACAGTACCAGGCTGGAGCTAGCTGTCTGTCTGTCTGGTTCAATACCACCTCTACAGTACCAGGCTGGAGCTAGCTGTCTGTCTGGTTCAATACCACCTCTACAGTACCAGGCTGGAGCTAGCTGTCTGTCTGGCTCAATACCACCTCTACAGTACCAGGCTGGAGCTAGCTGTCTGTCTGGTTCAATACCACCTCTACAGTACCAGGCTGGAGCTAGCTGTCTGTCTGTCTGGCTCAATACCACCTTTACAGTACCAGGCTGGAGCTAGCTGTCTGTCTGTCTGGTTCAATACCACCTCTACAGTACCAGGCTGGAGCTAGCTGTCTGTCTGTCTGGTTCAATACCACCTCTACAGCACCAGGCTGGAGCTAGCTGTCTGTCTGGTTCAATACCACCTCTACAGTACCAGGCTGGAGCTAGCTGTCTGTCTGTCTGGTTCAATACCACCTCTACAGTACCAGGCTGGAGCTAGCTGTCTGTCTGTCTGGTTCAATACCACCTCTACATTACCTGGAGCTAGCTGTCTGTCTGTCTGGTTCAATACCACCTCTACAGTACCAGGATGGAGCTAGCTGTCTGTCTGTCTGTCTGGTTCAATACCACCTCTACAGTACCAGGCTGGAGCTAGCTGTCTGTCTGGTTTAATACCACCTCTACAGTACCAGGCTGGAGCTAGCTGTCTGTCTGGTTCAATACCACCTCTACAGTACCAGGCTAGAGCTAGCTGTCTGTCTGGTTCAATACCACCTCTACAGTACCAGGCTGGAGCTAGCTGTCTGTCTGGTTCAATACCACCTCTACAGTACCAGGCTAGAGCTAGCTGTCTGTCTGGTTCAATACCACCTCTACAGTACCAGGCTGGAGCTAGCTGTCTGTCTGGCTCAATACCACCTCTACAGTACCAGGCTGGAGCTAGCTGTCTGTCTGGTTCAATACCACCTCTACAGTACCAGGCTGGAGCTAGCTGTCTGTCTGGTTCAATACCACCTCTACAGTACCAGGCTAGAGCTAGCTGTCTGTCTGTCTGGTTCAATACCACCTCTACAGTACCAGGCTGGAGCTAGTGGCTGTCTGTCTGGTTCAATACCACCTCTACAGTACCAGGCTGGAGCTAGCTGTCTGTCTGGCTCAATACCACCTCTACAGTACCAGGCTGGAGCTAGCTGTCTGTCTGACCAGCAAACTCACTCAAACTCCTGACTATGGAGCTCTGAACAGGAGCAGGGCAGCGAGGGGGCTGTGTCACAAGCAGCTTAGTCATTGTAACAGAGATCATTTGTCAAACCGGACGCTCCCTAGCGTGAAGAAAAGTCACCCTAGCGTCCGGTTTCACAAGCCAAATGATGAGCTCAACACCACCGCACACTGTATGTTAGGACAAAGATAAACGCTTACCCCTTTAAACAAACAAGTGGCAAAAAACTGGACAACGATTGTTGAAGGGGATACTAAAATACACTGAGAATTCAAAACATGACAGACTGACCAGGTGAATCCAGGTGAAAGCTATGATCCCTTATTGATGTCACTTAAATCACCTTCAATCAGTGTAGATGAAGGGGAGGAGACAGGTTAAAGAAGGATTTTTAAGCCTTGAGACAATTGAGACATGGATTGTGTATGTGTGCCATTCAGAGGGTGAATGGGCAAGACAAAAGATTGAAGTGCCTTTGAACAGTAAATGTAGTAGGTGCCAGGCGCACCTGTTTGTGTCAAGAACTGCAACGCTGCTGGGTTATTCACGCTCAACAGTTTCCCATGTGTATCAAGAATGGTCCTCCACCCAAAGGACATCCAGCCAACTTGACACTCTAGGAAGCATTGGAGTCAACATGGGCCAGCATCCCTGTAGAACACTTTCGACACCCTGTAGAGTCCATCCCCCGACGAATTGAGGCTGTTCTGAGGGCAAAAGGGGGTGCAACTCAATATTAGGAAGGTGTTCCTAATGTCTTGTACACTCAGTGTATTTCCAGACTGGCATTGAATGTCTTTTAACAGCAATTACATTTTACATTTTAGTCATTTAGCAGACGCTCTTATCCAGAGCGACTTACAGGAGCAATTAGGGTTAAGTGCCTTGCTCAAGGGCACATCGACAGATTTTTCACCTAGTCGGCTCAGGGATTAGAACCAGCGACCTTTCGGTTACTGGCACAACGCTCTTACCCACTAAGCTACCTGCCGCCCCATTGTACTGATAACAAGTTCAAACAGGTGCCATTAATACAGGTAACGAGTGGAGGACAGAGGAGCCTCTTAAAGAGCCAGAAATCTTGCTTGTTTGTAGGTGACCAAATACTTATTTTCCACCATAATTTGCAAATAAATTCATAAAAAATCCTACAATGTGATTTTTCTGGAGAAAAAAAATTCTCAAAATTTCTGTCATAGTTGACTCTACCTATGATGAAAATTACAGGCCTCTCTCATCTTTTTAAGTGGGAGAACTTGCACAATTGGTGGCTGACTAAATACTTTCTCCCCCCCCCCACTGTAGATGGTGATGGGGTGTTCCACCATTCAGTCACAGTCTAATCCAAATCACATCCCTACACAGGCTCGGGGACCTGGGAGGGAACATATTTTATTCAGTATTCCCTGCAATGCTTCAGCTGTTAATTCCTGCAGACCCAGAAACCTTTCAGCCACACACACACACACACAATTCTGTCCAGTTTTTTGGACTTCCTGTTTAGTTTGGACAGTTCAATGAATCACTTGCGCAATAAACACCACAAAAAATCGACCTTCTCTACAATCAGTGTATCAATATCCCTCAAACTGGTGAACGACATTCTGACTCAACAGGCCATAGCTTCCTCAGCTCCACTCGCTCCTTCGACTATTTCCCGCGCCTCCGTGTTGGAGACCTGCTGTGCAGCTTGTATTCTTGCTACTTCATACTAGTGGCGAGAGAAGACGTGTTGATGGATGTTGAGCATCGCCCGTCTTAACGACGCAGAATTTTAAAATCGCCAGCAACCAGAAAAAGCAGCCTCTGGATGTACGTTTTCCTGCTTGGTTACAGCCTCGTAGAGTTTGTTAAGTTCCAGCTTGTTATTGTTCTTGTCCTGAGGAGGAATGTATACAACAGTCACGATAACAACTGAAAACTCCCTCGGGGAGGTAGAAGGGTCGTCGTTTGACCATCAGGTATTCAAGACAGGTAAACAATGGGTCGACACAGTCAGCACACCAGTTGATGAAGAGGTAAACCCCTCCCCCTCTGGATTTCCCTGACTGCACCGTCCTGTCCGCCCAGTGAATGGAGAATCCATAGAGTTGGATAGCAATGGGGGGTATCATGTCCGAGAGCCATGTTTCATAAAAAGCAGAGAAAATTGCAGTTTCGAGAGTCCCATTGGTAGCAAATCAGCGATCGGAGGTCATCCATCTTATTATCAAGTGACTTGATTGGCCAGTAGAATGGAGGGAAGAGGTGGCCGGTTTTCCCTTCGCCTTAATCTCACCAGGATCCCCCTTCTCTTGCCTCTGTAACGCTGACATTTCCTCTTGGGTAGCCCAAAAATTGGGTCGGAATTACAGAAAGAGCCCAGTTCAGTCGAAGTCAAAGTTGAAGCCGGAATTGAGGTAAGTAACTGCCAATCTGATGTTCAAAAGTTATTGTCGGTTGAAAGGAATATTAGCGGATACATTTTGTGAAAATAAAGTAAAAATAACAAAAGAATCACAAAATACCAAAGTTGGTTCGGAGCTAGCAAAACGGCAGTCATTCAGTACAGCTCCATCTTTTCATATTTCTTCACCCTAGCAGGGCACTCTGGGAATTTGGCAACGTACAGCATCAGATTCTTCAACCACATATTGATACATGGCCACATATTGATTTCTTCAGCACACACTTTATACATGGCCACATTTTTTGCAATTTTGATACTGCAATGGTTTATTTATAACCGCTCTCACTGCGTATCTTACATACCCCATCATCACATGAGTAGGCAGACACTCTTCTATGAACATCAGTAAAACCCTTACATATCCCATCATCACATGAGTAGGCAGACACTCTTATATGAACATCAGTCAAACCCTTACATATCCCATCATCACATGAGTAGGCAGACACTTTTCTATGAACATCAGTAAAACCCTTACATACCCCATCATCACATGAGTAGGCAGACACTCTTCTTTGAACATCAGTAAAACCCTTACATATCCCATCATCACATGAGTAGGCAGACACTCTTCTATGAACATCAGTAAAACCCTTACATATCCCATCATCACATGAGTAGGCAGACACTCTTCTATGAACATCAGTAAAACCCTTACATATCCCATCATCACATGAGTAGGCAGAGACTCTTCTTTGAACATCAGTAAAACCGATTGACTTTCTTCCTTCTTTCTATCCACTACACGGTTTAGGAGACATGCACCCACCACTCCTGGAATCCTCTGCTTAAGACAACTAGCCTCCATGTCCAACTAGCCTCCATGTCCAACTAGTCTCCATGTCCAACTAGCCTCCATGTCCAACTAGTCTCCATGTCCAACTAGCCTCCATGTCCAACTAGTCTCCATGTCCAACTAGTCTCCATGTCCAACTAGCCTCCATGTCCAACTAGCCTCCATGTCCAACTAGCCTCCATGTCCAACTAGCCTCCATGTCCAACTAGCCTCCATGTCCAACTAGTCTCCATGTCCAACTAGTCTCCATGTCCAACTAGCCTCCATGTCCAACTAGCCTCCATGTCCAACTTGCCTCCATGTCCAACTAGCCTCCATGTCCAACTAGCCTCCATGTCCAACTAGCCTCCATGTCCAACTAGCCTCCATGTCCAACTAGCCTCCATGTCCAACTAGTCTCCATGTCCAACTAGTCTCCATGTCCAACTAGTCTCCATGTCCAACTAGCCTCCATGTCCAACTAGCCTCCATGTCCAACTAGCCTCCATGTCCAACTAGCCTCCATGTCCAACTAGCCTCCATGTCCAACTAGCCTCCATGTCCAACTAGCCTCCATGTCCAACTAGCCTCCATGTCCAACTAGCCTCCATGTCCAACTAGCCTCCATGTCCAACTAGCCTCCATGTCCAACTAGCCTCCATGTCCAACTAGCCTCCATGTCCAACTAGCCTCCATGTCCAACTAGTCTCCATGTCCAACTAGCCTCCATGTCCAACTAGCCTCCATGTCCAACTAGCCTCCAGATATAACACTCTTTATTGGTGCCTTGCTGATCATTTATAGAGACACAATGCTTTCTCCTTCTGTTCCTCTGAGGCGCAGGAAATCAAAACAAAACAACTACGGGTCTGTAGCTGAATACCTGATGCCTCCTTTACCATCTTATTTACTTTAAATGGATCTCCCAAATATACATAATTGTTAACGACAACTTTTCCTATTTTTGCTTCATTACCCATTACTGTCTTCCATTCATTCTCCGGTCTCCATCCGAATCAACCAACACCTTCATTCTCTGTGCACCATCCAAATCAACCAACACCTTCATTCTACGTGCACCATCAAAATCAACCAACACCTTCATTCTCCGTGCACCATCCGAATCAACCAACACCTTCATTCTCCGTGCACCATCCGAATCAACCAACACATTCATTCTCCGTGCACCATCCGAATCAACCAACACATTCATTCTCCGTGCACCATCCGAATCAACCAACACATTCATTCTCCGTGCACCATCCGAATCAACCAACACATTCATTCTCCGTGCACCATCCGAATCAACCAACACTTCCGCTTCCGCCATGGTCCTCATCACTCCTAATTACTCACTCCTGTGTGCAAAATAAAGGTTGTTGGCAGCGCCCAGCCCTCGACCGGTTGGTGCTGCCACCTGATGGATGGAGTGTGGAAGAGCATCCTGGGTAGTGTTTGTCTATGTCCTAACACTATATGACCTACTACATAACACCTTTAAAAAAGCTCACACGGTCACCCGATATCTATTTTCCTGAATTTCCAAATGTGTTTGTTTTTCAGAAGCTTCTTCAAGCTCCTGATTCTCATCACAAGACACAGCCGCGCCACCCTGCAAAACCCAGACCTGGTCTTTTAACCTCACAACATGACTGGGAAAAATCTCCCCCCAGCTCAGTGAGAAGCATGTCAGCTAAATCAACACCTGACCCCCAAACAAGATAAAGGAACCACAGGACCAGCTAAAGGAACCACATAATCAGCTAAAGGAACCACAGACCAGCTAAAGGAACCACAGAACCAGCTAAAGGAACCACAGAACCAGCTAAAGGAACCACAGAACCAGCTAAAGGAACCACAGAACCAGCTAAAGGAACCACAGAACCAGCTAAAGGAACCACAGAACCAGCTAAAGGAACCACAGAACCAGCTAAAGGAACCACAGACCAGCTAAAGGAACCACAGAACCAGCTAAAGGAACCAAGGAATCAGCTAAAGGAACCAAGGAACCAGCTAAAGGAACCAAAGACCAGCTAAAGGAACCACATAATCAGCTAAGGGAACCACAGAACCAGCTAAAGGAACCAAGGAATCAGCTAAAGGAACCAAAGACCAGCTAAAGGAACCAAAGAATCAGCTAAAGGAACCAAGGAATCAGCTAAAGGAACCAAAGACCAGATAAAGGAACCACAGAACCAGCTAAAGGAACCAAGGAATCAGCTAAAGGAACCAAAGACCAGCTAAAGGAACCAAAGAATCAGCTAAAGGAACCAAGGAATCAGCTAAAGGAACCAAAGACCAGATAAAGGAACCACAGAACCAGCTAAAGGAACCAAAGAATCAGATAAAGGAACCAAATAACCAGCTAAAGGAACCAAAGAATCAGCTAAAGGAACCAAGGAATCAGCTAAAGGAACCAAAGACCAGATAAAGGAACCACAGAACCAGCTAAAGGAACCAAAGAATCAGATAAAGGAACCAAATAACCAGCAAAAGGAACCAAAGAACCAGCTAAAGGATCCAATGAATCAGCTAAAGGAACCACAGAACCAGCTAAAGGAACCAAAGACCAGCTAAAGGAACCACAGACCAGCTAAAGGAACCACAGAACCAGCTAAAGGAACCAAGGAATCAGCTAAAGGAACCAAAGACCAGATAAAGGAACCACAGAGCCAGCTAAAGGAACCAAAGAATCAGATAAAGGAACCAAATAACCAGCAAAAGGAACCAAAGAACCAGCTAAAGGATCCAAGGAATCAGCTAAAGGAACCACAGAACCAGCTAAAGGAACCAAAGACCAGCTAAAGGAACCAAAGACCAGCTAAAGAAACCAAAGACCAGCTAAAGGAACCAAAGAACTAGCTAAAGGAACCAAAGACCAGCTAAAGGAACCACAGACCAGCTAAAGGAACCACAGAACCAGCTAAAGGAACCAAAGACCAGCTAAAGTAACCACAGAACCAGCTAAAGGAACCAAAGACCAGCTAAAGGAACCACAGACCAGCTAAAGGAACCAAAGAACCAGCTAAAGGAACCAAAGAATCAGCTAAAGGAACCACATAACCAGCTAAAGGAACCAAGGAATCAGCTAAAGGAACCAAAGACCAGCTAAAGGAACCAAAGAACCAGCTAAAGGAACCACAGAACCAGCTAAAGGAACCAAAGACCAGCTAAAGGAACCAAAGAATCAGCTAAAGGAACCAAAGACCAGCTAAAGGAACCAAAGACCAGCTAAAGGAACCAAAGAACCAGCTAAAGGAACCACAGAACCAGCTAAAGGAACCAAAGACCAGCTAAAGGAACCAAAGAACCAGCTAAAGGAACCAAAGACCAGCTAAAGGAACCACAGAACCAGCTAAAGGAACCAAAGACCAGCTAAAGGAACCACAGAACCAGCTAAAGGAACCAAAGACCAGCTAAAGTAACCACAGAACCAGCTAAAGGAACCAAAGACCAGCTAAAGGAACCAAAGACCAGCTAAAGGAACCACAGAACCAGCTAAAGGAACCAAAGACCAGCTAAAGGAACCACAGACCAGCTAAAGGAACCACATAACCAGCTAAAGGAACCAAATACCAGCTAAAGGAACCACAGACCAGCTAAAGGAACCAAAGAACCAGCTAAAGGAACCAAAGAATCAGCTAAAGGAACCACATAACCAGCTAAAGGAACCAAGGAATCAGCTAAAGGAACCAAAGAACCATTTAAAGGAACCAAAGAACCAGCTAAAGGAACCAAAGACCAGCTAAAGGAACCAAAGACCAGCTAAAGGAACCAAAGACCAGCTAAAGGAACCACAGAACCAGCTAAAGGAACCAAAGACCAGCTAAAGTAACCACAGAACCAGCTAAAGGAACCAAAGACCAGCTAAAGGAACCACAGAACCAGCTAAAGGAACCAAAGACCAGCTAAAGTAACCACAGACCAGCTAAAGTAACCACAGAACCAGCTAAAGGAACCAAAGACCAGCTAAAGGAACCACAGACCAGCTAAAGGAACCACAGACCAGCTAAAGGAACCAAAGAACCAGCTAAAGGAACCAAAGAATCAGCTAAAGGAACCACATAACCAGCTAAAGGAACCAAGGAATCAGCTAAAGGAACCAAAGAACCAGCTAAAGGAACCAAAGAACCAGCTAAAGGAACCAAAGACCAGATAAAGGAACCAAAGAACCAGCTAAAGGAACCAAAGACCAGATAAAGGAACCAAAGAATCAGCTAAAGGAACCACAGAAACAGCTAAAGGAACCACAGAACCAGCTAAAGGAACCAAAGACCAGCTAAAGGAACCACAGACCAGCTAAAGGAACCACAGAACCAGCTAAAGGAACCAAAGACCAGCTAAAGGAACCACAGAACCAGCTAAAGGAACCAAAGAATCAGCTAAAGGAACCAAAGACCAGCTAAAGGAACCAAAGACCAGCTAAAGGAACCACAGAACCAGCTAAAGGAACCACAGAACCAGCTAATGGAACCAAAGACCAGCTAAAGGAACCACAGAACCAGCTAAAGGAACCAAGGAATCAGCTAAAGGAACCAAAGACCAGCTAAAGGAACCACAGAACCAGCTAAAGGAACCAAAGACCAGCTAAAGGAACCACAGAACCAGCTAAAGGAACCACAGAACCAGCTAAAGGAACCAAAGAACCAGATAAAGGAACCAAAGAACCAGATAAAGGAACCAAATAACCAGCTAAAGGAACAAAATAATCACTGACAGCCTCTGAATCTAACAGATCACTTGGGGGAACCAACTAATTTCTGAGACCACAAACAGAACCTAGTTGCTCAGTGCCACTCAACTCGGCAAAGAACGTTTCCCCTAAATGTGTATATATACAGTACCAGTTAAATGTTTGGACACACCTACTCATTCAAGGGTTTTTCTTTATTTTTACTATTTTCTACATTGTAGAATAATAGTGAAGACATTACAACTATGAAATAACACATATGGAATCATGTAGTAACCAAAAAAGTGTTAAACAAATCCAAATATATTTTATATTTGAGATTCTTCAAATAGCCACCCTTTGCCTTGATGAAAGCTTTGCACGCTCTTGGCATTCTCTCAATCAGCTTCACCTGGAATGCTTTTCCAACAGTCTTGAAGGAGTTCCCACATATGCTGAGCACTTGTTGGCTGCTTTTCCTTCACTCTGCCGTCCGACTCATCCCTGTCACGTTCGTTCATAGACGGGTCGGACCAAGGCGCAGCGTGATATGCATACATGTTTATTATACCGAATAAACACACGACAAAACAATAAACCAACGACACGTGAAGTCCTAAGGTAACACACAACAAACCTTATACGGAACAAGATCCCACAACCCACTAGTGCCAATAGGCTGCCTAAGTATGATCCCCAATCAGAGACAACGAGCGACAGCTGCCTCTGATTGGGAACCACCCCGGCCAACATAGAACCACACATAATAGACCTACAACATAGAATATAGATAACAAAGAATATACACACCCTGACTCAACATATAAGGGTCCCCTGAGTCAGGGCGTGACAATCCCAAACCATCTCAATTGGGTTGAGGTTGGGGGATTGTGGAGGCCAGGTCATCTGATGCAGCACTCCATCACTCTCCTTCTTGGTCAAATAGCCCTTACACAGCCTGGAGGTGTGTTGGGTCAGTGTCTTGTTGAAAAACAAATGATAGTCCCACTAAGCCCAAACCAGATGGGATGGTGTATCGCTGCAGAATGCTGTGGTAGCCATGCTGGTTAAGTGTGCCTTGAATTCCAAATAAATCACAGAGCACCCCTACACCATAACACCTCCTCCTCCATGCTTTACGGTGGGAACTACACATGCGGAGATCATCCGTTCACCCACATCTGATAACTCTAATGAACTTATCCTCTGCAGCAGAGGTAAGTCTGGGTCTTCCATTCCTGTGGCGGTCCTCATGAGAGCCAGTTTCATCGTAGTGCTTGATGATATTTGCGACTGCACTTGAAGAAACTTTCAAAGTTCTTGAAATGTTCCGCATTGACTGACCTTCATGTCTTAACGTAGTGATTGACTGTCATTTATCTTTGCTTATTTGAGCGGTTCTTGCCATAATATGGACTTGCTCTTTTACCAAATAGGGCTATCATCTGTATACCCCCCTTACCTTGTCACAACACAACTGATTGGCTCAAACGCATTAAGAAGGAAATAAATTCCACAAATTAACTTTTAAGAAGGCACACCTGTTAATTGAAATGCATTCCAGGTGACTACCTCATGAAGCTGGTTGAGAGAATGCCAAGAGTGTGCAAAGCTGTTATCAAGGCAAAGGGTGGCTATTTGAAGAATCTCACATATTAAATATATTTTTGGTTACTACATTATTCCAAATGTGTTATGTCATAGTTTTGACCTCTTCACTATTATTCTACAATGTAGAAAATAGTAAAAATAAAGAAAAACCCTTGAATGAGTAGGTGTGTCCAAACTTTTGACTGGTAGTATATATATAACAAAAACCAGGGATAAATTTTTATTTTAATTTCCGTTTATCCTTAGAGAACAATATAGTCAGATACTACTAGCTAAACAGGGAACATCATTATCACAGATAATAAATACTACTAACTAAACAGGGAACATCATTATCACAGATAATAAAATACTACTAGCTAAACAGGGAACATCATTATCACAGATAATAAATACTACTAACTAAACAGGGAACATCATTATCACAGATAATAAAATACTACTAGCTAAACAGGGAACATCATTATTACAGATAATAAATACTACTAGCTATACAGGGAACATCATTATTACAGATAATAAATACTACTAGCTAAACAGGGAACATCATTATCACAGATAATAAATACTACTAACTAAACAGGGAACATCATTATCACAGATAATAAATACTACTAACTAAACAGGGAACATCATTATCACAGATAATAAATACTACTAACTAAACAGGGAACATCATTATCACAGATAATAAATACTACTAGCTAAACAGGGAACATCATTATTACAGATAATAAATACTACTAACTAAACAGGGAACATCATTATCACAGATAATAAAATACTACTAGCTAAACAGGGAACATCATTATTACAAATACTAAAATACTACTAGCTAAACAGGGAACATCATTATTAAATGACGTGAAAAGGAACCAGTGAAGACGGATGGAAAATGTGTTATCTCTATATGTGTTGACTGCTATCACTAAATGTATAGCTAAATGTAATTGCTAACAATGGCAATCCTTATTAGACCACGTAGTTTGAATATTGGACCAATGAACAGGACATAATGGAATCTGATGGAGTCTGGACGCTGGCATGTTGTGGCATAATAATTTCACATTGATCACTTGTAATGTTCCAACCAGGCGTCAATACACACACACCCAGAACACACACACCACAATAACCATGGATTCCTGCAGAAACTGCTTAAGCTAATTCTACATGCTAAAAAATGCATCAACTACTATGTAATCAGTCAGCAACATTATTTTAGCAAAATTCTACTGCAGCTTTAGAACGCCTATAAGCTTATCCTTCTCCTGCGATCTCTCTCTCCCTCTCTCTCTCTCTCTCTCTCTCTCTCTCTCTCTCTCTCTCTCTCTCTCTCTCTCTCTCTCTCTCTCTCTCTCTCTCTCTCTCTCTCTCTCTCTCATTCTCTCGTTCTCTCGTTCTCTCTCTCGTTCTCTCTCTCTCTGTCTCTCTGTCTCTCTCTCTCGCTCTCTCTCTCTCTCTCTCATATCTCTCTCTCTCTCTCTCTCTCTCTCTCTCTCTCTCTCTCTCTCTCTCTCTCTCTCTCTCTCTCTCTCTCTCTCTCTCTGTCTCTCTGCCCTCTCTCTCTCTCTCTCTCTCTCTCTCTCTCTCTCTCTCTCTCTCTCTCTCTCTCTCTCTCTCTCTCTCTCTCTCTCTCTCTCTCTCTCTCTATCCCGCCCCACCCCCTCTCTCTCTCTCTGTCTCTCTCTCTCTCTGTCTCTCTCTCTCTCTGTCTCTCTCTCTCTCTGTCTCTCTATCCCGCCCCCTCTCTCTCTCTCTCTCTCTCTCTCTCTCTCTCTCTCTCTCTCTCTCTCTCTCTCTCTCTCTCTCTCTCTCTCTCTCTCTCTCTCTCTCTCTCTCTCTCTCTCTCTCTCTCTCTCTCTCTCTCTCTCTCTCTCTCTCTCTCTCTCTCTCTCTCTCTCTCTCTCTCTCTCTCTCTCTCTCTCTCTCTCTCTCTCTCTCTCTCTCTCTCTCTCTCTCACACACACACACACACACTAGGGGTCATGTGACATCAACTTTCCATCGAGAGAGAGAGAGAGAGAGAGAGAGAGAGATGGTTCAGTAGTAAGACAGACATGTGGTTCTGCCGCAGTAACGCAGACAGTTGGTATGGTCAGGGAAGTCAGTAGGGCTTCAATCACTGCTTGAATAGAGCTAGTGCATACCAGTACAGAGAACTAGCACTTAGGATTTGCTTCTGCACCTCTTACGGAATGTTCAATCAACAAATGTCAACACCACTATACTGAAATGTAAAATGAAAGTAGCAGTTATATAAAATCAGTACTGGTTAGCCTCCCTGGACATGGACTGGGTTAGTCTGTCTGGACATGGACTGGGTTAGTCTGTCTGGACATGGACTGGGTTAGTCTGTCTGGACATGGACTGGGTTAGTCTGTCTGGACATGGACTGGGTTAGTCTGTCTGGACATGGACTGGGTTAGCCTCCCTGGATATGGACTGGGTTAGTCTGTCTGGACATGGACTGGGTTAGTCTGTCTGGACATGGACTGGGTTAGTCTGTCTGGACATGGACTGGGTTAGCCTCCCTGGATATGGACTGGGTTAGTCTGTCTGGACATGGACTGGGTTAGTCTGTCTGGACATGGACTGGGTTAGCCTCCCTGGATATGGACTGGGTTAGTCTGTCTGGACATGGACTGGGTTAGCCTCCCTGGATATGGACTGGGTTAGTCTGTCTGGACATGGACTGGGTTAGTCTGTCTGGACATGGACTGGGTTAGTCTGTCTGGACATGGACTGGGTTAGTCTGTCTGGACATGGACTGGGTTAGTCTGTCTGGACATGGACTGGGTTAGTCTGTCTGGACATGGACTGGGTTAGTCTGTCTGGATATGGACTGGGTTAGTCTGTCTGGACATGGACTGGGTTAGTCTGTCTGGACATGGACTGGGTTAGTCTGTCTGGACATGGACTGGGTTAGTCTGTCTGGACATGGACTGGGTTAGCCTCCCTGGACATGGACTGGGTTAGTCTGTCTGGACATGGACTGGGTTAGTCTGTCTGGACATGGACTGGGTTAGTCTGTCTGGACATGGACTGGGTTAGTCTGTCTGGACAGGGACTGGGTTAGTCTGTTTGACAAATAAATTAAAATGTTAATTGTCACATTGCTTCGTAAACAACAGGTGTAAACTAACAGTGAAATGCTTATTTACGGCGCCTTCCCAACAATGCAGAATCAAATAAAATACAAAAAAATAAAAATAAAAAATAAAAAATGAATCAAATAAAGAATAATAATATAAAAAATATATAGTAACACAATGATAACATGAGGTACCAGTACAGAGTCTATGATAACTTGGCTATTACATGAGGTACCAGTACAGAGTCTATGATAGCTTGGCTATATACATGGGGTACCAGAACAGAGTCTATGATAACTTGGCTATATACACGGGGTACCAGTACTGAGTCTATGATAACTTGGCTATTACATGAGGTACCAGTACAGAGTCTATGATAGCTTGGCTATATACATGGGGTACCAGAACAGAGTCTATGATAACTTGGCAATATACACGGGGTACCAGTACTGAGTCTATGATAACTTGGCTATATACATGAGGTACCAGTACAGAGTCTATGATAACTTGGCTATATACACGGGGTACCAGAACAGAGTCTATGATAACTTGGCTATATACACGGGGTACCAGTACTGAGTCTATGATAACTTGGCTATATACATGAGGTACCAGTACAGAGTCAATGATAACTTGGCTATATACAGTGGGTACCAGTACAGAGTCTATGATAACTTGGCTATATACACGGGGTAACAGTACAGAGTCAATGATAACTTGGCTATATACACGGGGTACCAGTACCGAGTCTATGATAACTTGGCTATATACACGGGGTACCAGTACATAGTCTATGATAACTTGGCTATATACATGAGGTACCAGTACTGAGTCTATGATAACTTGGCTATATACACGGGGTACCAGTACAGAGTCAATGATAACTTGGCTATATACATGAGGTACCAGTACTGAGTCTATGATAACTAGGCTATATACACGGGATACCAGTACTGAGTCTATGATAACTTGGCTATATACACGGGGTACCAGTACAGAGTCAATGATAACTTGGCTATATACACAGTGTACAAGTACAGAGTCAATGATAACTTGGCTATATACACAGGGTACCAGTACTGAGTCCATGATAACTTGGCTGTATACACGGGGTACCAGAACAGAGTCTATGATAACTTGGCTATATACACGGGGTACCAGTACTGAGTCTATGATAACTTGGATATATACATGAGGTACCAGTACAGAGTCTATGATAACTTGGCTATATACACGGGGTACCAGTACAGAGTCTATGATAACTTGGCTATATACACAGGGTCCCAGTACAGAGTCTATGATAACTTGTCTATATACACGGGGTCCCAGTACAGAGTATATGATAACTTGGCTATATACACGGGGTACCAGTACAGAGTCTATGATAACTTGGCTATATACACAGGGTACCAGAACAGAGTCTATGATAACTTGGCTATATACACGGGGTACCAGTACAGAGTCTATGATAACTTGGCTATATACACAGGGTACCAGTACAGAGTCTATGATAACTTGGCTATATACACGGGGTCCCAGTACAGAGTCTATGATAACTTGGCTATATACACGGGGTACCAGTACAGAGTCTATGATAACTTGGCTATATACACAGGGTACCAGAACAGAGTCTATGATAACTTGGCCATATACACGGGGTACCAGTACAGAGTCTATGATAACTTGGCTATATACACGGGGTACCAGTACAGAGTCTATGATAACTTGGCTATATACACGGGGTACCAGTACAGAATCTATGATAACTTGGCTATATACACGGGGTACCAGTACTGAGTCTATGATAACTTGGCTATATACACGGGGTACCAGTACAGAGTCTATGATAACTTGGCTATATACACGGGGTACCAGTACAGAGTCTATGATAACTTGGCTATATACACGGGGTACCAGAACAGAGTCTATGATAACTTGGCTATATACACGGGGTACCAGTACAGAGTCTATGATAACTTGGCTATATACACGGGGTACCAGTACAGAGTCTATGATAACTTGGCTATATACACGGGGTACCAGAACAGAGTCTATGATAACTTGGCTATATACACGGGGTACCAGTACAGAGTCTATGATAACTTGGCTATATACACGGGGTACCAGTACAGAGTCTATGATAACTTGGCTATATACACGGGGTACCAGTACAGAGTCTATGATAACTTGGCTATATACACGGGGTCCCAGTACAGAGTCTATGATAACTTGGCTATATACACGGGTCCCAGTACAGAGTCTATGATAACTTGGCTATATACACGGGGTACCAGTACAGAGTCTATGATAACTTGGCTATATACACAGGGTACCAGAACAGAGTCTATGATAACTTGGCTATATACACGGGGTACCAGTACAGAGTCTATGATAACTTGGCTATATACACAGGGTACCAGTACAGAGTCTATGATAACTTGGCTATATACACGGGGTCCCAGTACAGAGTCTATGATAACTTGGCTATATAGACGGGGTACCAGTATAGAGTCTATGATAACTTGGCTATATAGACAGGGTACCAGAACAGAGTCTATGATAACTTGGCTATATACACAGGGTACCAGTACAGAGTCTATGATAACTTGGCTATATACACGGGGTCCCAGTACAGAGTCTATGATAACTTGGCTATATACACGGGGTACCAGTACAAAGTCTATGATAACTTGGCTATATACACGGGGTAGCAGTACAGAGTCTATGATAACTTGGCTATATACACGGGGTACCAGTACAGAGTCTATGATAACTTGGCTATATACACGGGGTCCCAGTACAGAGTCTATGATAACTTGGCTATATACACAGGGTACCAGTACAGAGTCTATGATAACTTGGCTATATACACGGGGTACCAGAACAGAGTCTATGATAACTTGGCTATTACATGAGGTACCAGTACAGAGTCTATGATAACTTGGCTATATACACGGGGTACCAGTACAGAGTCTATGATAACTTGGCTATATACACGGGGTACCAGTACAGAGTCTATGATAACTTGGCTATATACACGGGGTACCAGAACAGAGTCTATGATAACTTGGCTATATACACGGGGTACCAGTACAGAGTCTATGATAACTTGGCTATATACACGGGGTACCAGAACAGAGTCTATGATAACTTGGCTATATACACGGGGTACCAGTACAGAGTCTATGATAACTTGGCTATATACACGGGGTCCCAGTACAGAGTCTATGATAACTTGGCTATATACACGGGGTCCCAGTACAGAGTCTATGATAACTTGGCTATATACACGGGGTACCAGTACAGAGTCTATGATAACTTGGCTATATACACAGGGTACCAGAACAGAGTCTATGATAACTTGGCTATATACACGGGGTACCAGTACAGAGTCTATGATAACTTGGCTATAAACACAGGGTACCAGTACAGAGTCTATGATAACTTGGCTATATACACGGGGTCCCAGTACAGAGTCTATGATAACTTGGCTATATACACAGGGTACCAGAACAGAGTCTATGATAACTTGGCCATATACACAGGGTACCAGTACAGAGTCTATGATAACTTGGCTATATACACGGGGTACCAGAACAGAGTCTATGATAACTTGGCCATATACACAGGGTACCAGTACAGAGTCTATGATAACTTGGCTATATACACGGGGTACCAGAACAGAGTCTATGATAACTTGGCTATTACATGAGGTACCAGTACAGAGTCTATGATAACTTGGCTATATACACAGGGTACCAGTACAGAGTCTATGATAACTTGGCTATATACACGGGGTCCCAGTACAGAGTCTATGATAACTTGGCTATATACACAGGGTACCAGAACAGAGTCTATGATAACTTGGCCATATACACAGGGTACCAGTACAGAGTCTATGATAACTTGGCTATATACACGGGGTCCCAGTACAGAGTCTATGATAACTTGGCTATATACACGGGGTACCAGTACAGAGTCTATGATAACTTGGCTATATACACAGGGTACCAGTACAGAGTCTATGATAACTTGGCTATATACACGGGGTCCCAGTACAGAGTCTATGATAACTTGGCAATATACACGGGGTCCCAGTACAGAGTCTATGATAACTTGGCTATATACACGGGGTACCAGTACAGAGTCTATGATATCTTGGCTATATACACGGGGTACCAGTACAGAGTCTATGATAACTTGGCTATATACACGGGGTACCAGTACAGAGTCTATGATAACTTGGCTATATACACGGGGTCCCAGTACAGAGTTTGGCTATATACACAGGGTACCAGTACAGAGTCTATGATAACTTGGCTATATACACGGGGTACCAGAACAGAGTCTATGATAACTTGGCTATATACACGGGGTACCAGAACAGAGTCTATGATAACTTGGCTATTACATGAGGTACCAGTACAGAGTCTATGATAACTTGGCTATATACACGGGGTACCAGTACAGAGTCTATGATAACTTGGCTATATACACGGGGTACCAGTACAGAGTCTATGATAACTTGGCTATATACACGGGGTACCAGAACAGAGTCTATGATAACTTGGCTATATACACGGGTACCAGTACAGAGTCTATGATAACTTGGCTATATACACGGGGTACCAGAACAGAGTCTATGATAACTTGGCTATATACACGGGGTACCAGTACAGAGTCTATGATAACTTGGCTATATACACGGGGTCCCAGTACAGAGTCTATGATAACTTGGCTATATACACGGGGTACCAGTACAGAGTCTATGATAACTTGGCTATATACACGGGGTACCAGTACAGAGTCTATGATAACTTGGCTATATACACAGGGTACCAGTACAGAGTCTATGATAACTTGGCTATATACACGGGGTCCCAGTACAGAGTCTATGATAACTTGGCTATATACACAGGGTACCAGAACAGAGTCTATGATAACTTGGCTATATACACAGGGTACCAGTACAGAGTCTATGATAACTTGGCTATATACACGGGGTCCCAGTACAGAGTCTATGATAACTTTGGCTATATACACGGGGTACCAGAACAGAGTCTATGATTATTTGGCTATATACACGGGGTACCAGTACTGAGTCAATGATAACTTGGCTATATACACGGGGTACCAGTACTGAGTCAATGATAACTTGGCTATATACACGGGGTCCCAGTACTGAGTCTATGATAACTTGGCTATATACACGGGGTACCAGTACAGAGTCTATGATAACTTGGCTATATACACGGGGTACCAGTACAGAGTCTATGATAACTTGGCTATATACACGGGGTCCCAGTACTGAGTCTATGATAACTTGGCTATATACACGGGGTCCCAGTACAGAGTCTATGATAACTTGGCTATATACACGGGGTACCAGTACAGAGTCTATGATAACTTGGCTATATACACAGGGTACCAGTACAGAGTCTATGATAACTTGGCTATATACACGGGGTCCCAGTACAGAGTCTATGATAACTTGGCTATATACACAGGGTACCAGAACAGAGTCTATGATAACTTGGCCATATACACAGGGTACCAGTACAGAGTCTATGATAACTTGGCTATATACACGGGGTCCCAGTACAGAGTCTATGATAACTTGGCTATATACACGGGGTACCAGTACAGAGTCTATGATAACTTGGCTATATACACGGGTACCAGTACAGAGTCTATGATAACTTGGCTATATACACGGGTACCAGTACAGAGTCTATGATAACTTGGCTATATACACGGGGTACCAGTACAGAGTCTATGATAACTTGGCTATATACACGGGGTACCAGTACAGAGTCTATGATAACTTGGCTATATACACGGGGTACCAGTACTGAGTCTATGATAACTTGGCTATATACACGGGGTACCAGAACAGAGTCTATGATAACTTGGCTATATACACGGGGTACCAGTACTGAGTCAATGATAACTTGGCTATATACACGGGGTACCAGTACTGAGTCAATGATAACTTGGCTATATACACAGGGTCCCAGTACTGAGTCTATGATAACTTGGCTATATACACGGGGTACCAGTACAGAGTCTATGATAACTTGGCTATATACACGGGGTACCAGTACAGAGTCTATGATAACTTGGCTATATACACGGGGTCCCAGTACTGAGTCTATGATAACTTGGCTATATACACGGGGTACCAGTACAGAGTCTATGATAACTTGGCTATATCCAGTGTATTCGGAAAGTATTCAGACCCCTTTACTTTTTCCACATTTTGTTACGTTACAGCCTTATTCTAAAATGGATTCAATAAACACATTTCCTCATCAATCTACGCACAATACCCCATAATATCAAAGCGAAAACAGGTTTTTAGAAATGTTTGAAAATGTATTAAAAATAAAAACAGAAATACATTATTTACGTAAGTATTCAGACCCTTTGCTATGAGACTCAAAATTTAGCTCAGGTGCATCCTGTTACCATTGAAAGGTCATACTCAGGAAGAGGAAAGTTCTCAAAGCTCAACAGAAAGGTCATACTCAGGAAGAGGAAAGTTCTCAAAGCTCAACAGAAAGGTCATACTCAGGAAGAGGAAAGTTCTCAAAGCTCAACAGAAAGGTCATACTCAGGAAGAGGAAAGTTCTCAAAGCTCAACAGAAAGGTCATACTCAGGAAGAGGAAAGTTCTCAAAGCTCAACAGAAGAATAACAAGAACAAGAAAATCATCCTTGAGATGTTTCTACAACTTGATTGGAGTCCACCTGTGCTAAATTCAATTGACTGGACATGATTTGGAAAGGCACACACCTGTCTATATAAGGCATGTTAGAGCAAAAACCAAGCCATGAGGTCGAAGGAATTGTCCGTAGAGCTCCGAGACAGGATTGTGTCGAGGCACAGATCTGGGGAAGGGTTGCAAAACATTTTGGCAGCATTGAAGGTCCCCAAGAACACAGTGGCCTCCATCATTCTTAAATGGAATAAGTTTGGAACCACCAAGACTCTTCCTAGAGCTGGCCACCCGGCCAAACTGAGCAATCGGGGGAGAAGGGCCTTGGTCATGGAGGTGACCAAGAACCCGATGGTCACTCTGACAGAGCTCCAGAGTTCCTCTGTGGAGATGGGAGAACCATCCAGAAGGACAACCATCTCTGCAGCACTCCACCAATCAGGTCTTCATGGTAGAGTGGCCAGACGGAAGCCACTCCTCAGTAAAAAGGCACATGACAGCCCGCTTGGAGTTTGCCATAAAGGAACCTAAAGGACTCTCAGACCATGAGAAACAAGATTCTCTGGACAAAAAAATACCACTCTGTGTTTTTATGGAAGAGCTACAGGCCCAGAGAGAGAGAGAACGTGGGAGACAGGAAAAGGAGGATAGAAGAGAGGGTGAGTGAGGTCTAGGAAAGTGAACTAGAAATTATGCCCAGTTTTAATTATTTCATTTAGATTATCTTTTATGTGATTCTTTCTGTTGACCCCAGGAAGAATAGCTGCTGCCTCTGCAAAAGCTAATGGAGATCCCATTCCTTTCCTTTCCTCTTCCCTGTTCTCCTCTCCCTCTCCTCTCCTCTCCTCTCCTCATTTCCTCTCCCCCTCTCCTCTCCCCCTCTCCTATCCCCTCCCCTCTCCTCCTCTCCCCTCCTCTCCCTCCCCTAGATGACAATGTAGTGTGTGATTAGGGAGCAGACTGGCAGCGCTGTTAGCCACTGTGAGTGGCGTAGTGCTGCATGTACTGTCTCTCTCTGCCTGCCTGGTGGAGCCGTGGAGAGCAGAGCAATCAGACCAGCTCGTACTTGGACGCAACGCTGCCTCAATGCTACGTAGCAGCCCACCTCTCTCCTGCCTCTCTCCCTCCTCCTGATACCGATGCTACGTAGCATCCCACCTCTCTCCCTCCTCCTACCATCGATGCTACGTAGCATCCCACCTCTCTCCCGCCTCCTGTTGCTGTTACTGCAGAGCTGTCTGTCTCACAGTCAAAACAAGGGCATCCTCTCGCTAATAGTTCCTTCCTTCTCTCTCTCTCTCTCCCTCCCTCTCTCTCCCTCCATCCCTCTCTCACTATCTCTCCATCCTCTTGCTCTCCCTCCTTGCCGCCTCCTCTCCCTCCCTCCATCCCTCCCCCCATGCCGCCTCCTCTCCCAAACCTCCCTCCCCCATCCCTCCCCCTCTCTCCATCCCTCTCTCTCCCATGCAGGCAGCAGAGGCCCATAGCTTCCGGTTGAGTTTACAGGGTGAACCCACCACAGGCTGGGTCAGATCTGCTCTCTTCTACAGATCAAAGGAGAGGACAGAGGAAGAGGCTGTGGCTGCTTGGTAATGTTGGCTAGTGATGCAGTAGTGTTGCAGATAGGTGAAAAGAATGAGTAGGAGGAATAGAATAAATGAAGGTCAGAGCTGCTCTCTTCTCCATATCAGAGGAGAACTCAGATGAACAGGGTAAAGGTGGTGGAGACGGTACCAGGGTAAAGGTGGTGGAGACGGTACCAGTGAATGTCTCAGGCAGCTAGTGATGCAGTGTTGCAGACAGAGATGATAAGATGGAGAGGAGAGGAGAGGAGAGGAGAGGAGAGGAGAGGAGAGGAGAGGAGAGGAGAGGAGAGGAGAGGAGGAGAGGAGAGGAGAGGAGAGGAGAGGAGAGGAGAGGAGAGGGAGGAGAGGGAGAGGAGAGGAGAGGAGAGGGAGAGGAGAGGAGAGAGAGGAGAGGAGAGGGAGAGGAGAGGAGAGGGAGAGGGAGGAGAGAGGAGAGGGAGAGGAGAGGAGAGGAGGAGAGGGAAGAGGAGAGGAGAGGAGAGGAGAGGAGAGGGAGAGGGAGAGGAGAGGAGAGGAGAGGAGAGGAGAGGAGAGGAGAGGAGAGGAGAGGATAGATTTATTGTCCTCCTCCAAGGAGATTATTTGTCCCATTAACTTGGTGATGCTGCAGGACACACATCCTACACAGTACTGTCATCATTAGGATAGGGTCCATCTAGCACAATGCCATTAGGATTGGATTTTAACATATCAAAGGAAAACTGAATATTATTTGAATGATTTAAAATAGGTATTATTTCAGTGTCTAAATCAGTCAGATATCAACATATTGTTGAATTTAGATTTTAACTAATTGCATAATTCATCATAAACGTCATCAGTTTGATGTTAATCCTCTGTCAAAAATGACATGTACACTGAGTTTACCAAACATTAGGAACACCTTCAAAACAGCCTCAATTCGTCGGGGCATGGACTCTACAAGGTGTCGAAAGCGTTTCACAGGGATGCTGCCCAATGTTGACTCCAATGCTTCCCACAGTTGTGTCAAGTTGGGTGGTGGACTATTGTTGATACACATGGGAAACTGTTGAGCGTGAAAAATCCAGCAGCATTGCCGTTCTTGACACAAACCGGTGCGCCTGGCACCTACTACCATTCCCTATTCTAAGGCACTTAAATATTTTGTCTTGCCCATTCACCCTCTGAATGACACACACACAATCCATGTCTCAATTGTCTCAAGGCTTAAAAATCCTCCTTTAACCTGTCTCCTCCCCTTCATCTACACTGATTGAAGCGGATTTAACAAGTGACATCAATAAGGCATCATAGCTTTCACCTGGATTCACCTGGTCAGTCTATGTCATGGAAAGAGCAGATGTTCTTAACATTTTGTAGACTCAGTGTATATTAAATGTAAACTGATGTTCCTAAAAGCCACTAATGACCATTCCTTAGACAAAATGCTGTATTAATATTGATCAGCGTAATATCTACCCAATAATAATGATAAACTACCACAAAACATGCCCAACTCCTTGATAGAACTCCTTAACCAGACCCAGATTAGTTATGGTGCGGTTACTATGGAGATGGAGGAAACCACAGCTACTATGACCCAGCCAGTGTCCCTGGCCTAGTTAAAACAGCTACTCCTACAGCCTAGTTAAAACAGCTACTCCTACAGCCTAGTTAAAACAGCTACTCCTACAGTCTATTTAAAACAGCTACTCCTACAGCCTAGTTAAAACAGCTACTCCTACAGCCTAGTTAAAACAGCTACTCCTACAGCCTAGTTAAAACAGCTACTCCTACAGCCTAGTTAAAACAGCTACTCCTACAGCCTAGTTAAAACAGCTACTCCTACAGCCTAGTAAAACAGCTACTCCTACAGCCTAGTTAAAACAGCTACTCCTACAGCCTACAGCTACTCCTACAGCCTATTTAAAACAGCTACTCCTACAGCCTATTTAAAACAGCTACTCCTACAGCCTAGTTAAAACAGCTACTCCTACAGTCTATTTAAAACAGCTACTCCTACAGCCTATTTAAAACAGCTACTCCTACAGCCTAGTTAAAACAGCTACTCCTACAGCCTATTTAAAACAGCTACTCCTACAGCCTATTTAAAACAGCTACTCCTACAGCCTAGTTAAAACAGCTACTCCTACAGCCTATTTAAAACAGCTACTCCTACAGCCTAGTTAAAACAGCTACTCCTACAGCCTATTTAAAACAGCTACTCCTACAGCCTAGTTAAAACAGCTACTCATACAGCCTAGTTAAAACACCTACTCCTACAGCCTAGTTAAAACACCTACTCCTACAGCCTAGTTAAAACACCTACTCCTACAGCCTAGTTAAAACAGCTACTCCTACAGCCTAGTTTATTTTCTTTTTTTTTTACATTTTAGCAGACGCTCTTATCCAGAGCAATTAGGGTTAAGTGCCTTGCTCAAGGGCACATCGACAGATTTTCCACCTAGTCGGCTCGGGAATTAGAACCAGCGACCTTTCGGTTACTGGCACTACGCTCTTAACCACTAAGCTACCTGCCGCCCTAGTTAAAACAGCTACTCCTACAGCCTAGTTAAAACAGCTACTCCTACAGCCTAGTTAAAACAGCTACTCCTACACATACTGCTCCATTATAGTTACATACTTACAGAAACACGCAATATATAGCTACCAATCTGTATATATATAAGATATTAGTTAAAACATCTACACTGAAACATCATGCACCATAGCATTACCAATTTGAATGTAATATGACATAAACAGCTACTCCTACACATACTTCTCCCATATAGTTACATACCTACAGAAACACACAGCTACCAATCTGAAGATGGGAGATATTAAAGTGCAGGTCTAAAAAGGATCCGTAACATTTACTCCTTAGTTCTGTCATACAATGATGTCATACAATGATGTCATACAATGATGATGTCATACTAACCACACACAGCGCTTGACTTGGACTGAAATAGGTGTTGGTACTTATTTTGTGTTGCCGGTACTGTTTACATTTGGGTGCAGGAACTCTGCAATGGTTTTAAGCCAATATTCTATAAGAGGTGCAGGAACACAAGCAGTAGAAATGTTAAAGTGCCAGAACTCATCTCCGGTGAGCTCCTGCCCAAGTCAAGCACTAACCATACAGGAGAAACTGAGAGGATCTGTAGGGAGGTAGTCAGGCTGCAGTACCGATAGGATGTTAGCGTTTACTGACCAGTTTCATCCCGGATGTTAGCGTTTACTGACCAGTTTCATCCCGGATGTTAGCGTTTACTGACCAGTTTCATCCCGGATGTTAGCGTTTACTGACCAGTTTCATCCCGGATGTTAGCGTTTACTGACCAGTTTCATCCCGGATGTTAGCGTTTACTGACCAGTTTCATCCAGGATGTTAGCGTTTACTGACCAGTTTCATCCAGGATGTTAGCGTTAGAAAGCAGGAAACCTTAAAGATACCCACTGAGATATCCATTGAAAAGCAGTGTGCTGTGTTGCGTGGCCCATAGCGTGATGCTTTTTCATGACTAGTGTTGGAGCTGGCTGAACAACCTTTCGTACCTGGATACACAAAGACGTTAGCATGTAGCTCTATTTAACCTATATAGATGAGCTTAAAGTCATTAGCATGTAACTATATTTAGCCTCTATAGAGGAGCTTGAAGACGTTAGCATGTAGCTCTATTTAACCTATATAGAGGAACTAAAAGACGTTAGCATGTAGCTATATTTAATTTATATAGAGGAGCTTAAAGAGCTTTGCTGCATGGAAACTTCCTCTCTTCCCCTTCAGCAGGTTAATTTCCACCTTACCCTCTCCTCTCCTGTCCTTTCCTCTCCTCTCCTTACCCGTTTCTCCTCTCCTCTCCTCTCCTCTCCTCTCCTCTCCTCTCCTCTCCTCTCCCGTTTCTCCTCTCCTCTCCTTACCCGTTTCTCCTCTCCTCTCCTCTCCTCTCCTCTCTTCCTCTCCTCTCCTTACCCGTTTCTCCTCTCCTCTCCTCTCCTCTCCTCTCCTCTCCTCTCCTCTCCTCTCCTCTCCTCTCCCGTTTCTCCTCTCCTCTCCTCTCCTCTCCCGTTTCTCCTATCAAGGAGTTGGACGTGTTTTGTGGTAGTTTATCATTATTATTGGGTAGATATTACACTGATCAATATTACAGTTTTTCTCAATTGCTAAAACACTAAACCCTATTGTCTGAACCAAATGCTCAGTTGCCTGAACCCACTGATTGAATCAATCACTCTTTTGGCAAAACCATAAGCACTTTTCACCTGTTTAGACATAACTTGCCAACACATTTTCATTGTGATGCACCCGTGCTGCATAATGGTGAGCACAGGTGACAAAAGTCAAACACAATTAGAGCACAGGTGTCACCACTTGAACACAACAACTCAAAATTGATCACACTTGTGGCTAATGATGTGAGGGAACATATACAGTAAGCCAGTTCAGAGAGCACTGGTTTGTGAGGCCCTACAATGGATAGAAATCTGAGAGGAAGAGTTCGTGTGAGAGGAGGTCGAGGTGGTCGAGGTGGTCAGCGAAGACAAAGAACAGTAATATCTGATGAAATCAGAGCTACTGTGATTGACCATGTTCTTGTCCATGGTATGAGCATGAGGGAGGCTGGACAAAGGGTACAACCAAACATCAGTAGATTCACTGTGTCCACCATAATCCGAAGATTTAGAGAAGAGAACAGGTAATTACCTTTTTTTGACATTATAGTACAGTATGTAAATGTTGACAGCAATTACTGTATGACATACTATATACTGTACCACAGTATACTGTAAGTAAATATATGTTTCAGTACATCACTGTACCAATGTACTGTAGTATTGTAATGGAGGGTTGGTCTAATTGTTTGTAGGCCTAGTATTCCATGTATATTTTTTGTAACTCCATGTTCTCTTTTTGTAGAATTGAAAGACTGCCACATGGGGGTGGGAGGGACAGGTATGTTCTCCCCCACACCAAGAGACCCTAATTGTTGATATGGTCCGTGAGAACAATGCCATTAAACTGAGCGAAATTCAGCAGAAGATCATTGAGGACCATTTAAATTTTGAGGGTATCAACAGTGTCAGCCTCTCTACTGTTGATCGTGTCCTCAAGCGCAACAGACTGCGCATGAAACAGCTATACAGAGTGCCCTTTGATCGCAACTCAGACAGAGTCAAAGAGCAAAGATTCCAGTATGTACAGGTTGGCATATATCCAGACACATTCAATGTTGATTACTCTAAGTAGTGATTTACTGTAGTGGCCTAAATCACTTTTTCCGTATCACTTACAAAACTATATCTATTTCTACAGAGGGTTTTTCAACTGGATGCAATGGAAAGACCCCATCAATACATCTACATGGATGAAGCTGGGTTTAATCTCACCAAAAGGAGAAGGAGAGGCCGTAATGTGATTGGCCATCGGGCCATTGTTGGTGTTCCTGGGCAGCGTGGTGGCAATGTCACATTATGTGCTGCCATCAGCAATCATGGGGTTGTCCACCATCATGCCAACCTGGGGCCCTACAACACTCACCAGCTCCTCATTTTCCTCAATCACATGCGAGATGCTTTGTTAGGGCAGCAGGATGAGCATCCCATCTATGTTGTTGTTTGGGACAATGTGAGTTTTCACAGAGCCCTCCAGGTTAGAGAGTGGTACAATATGAACCAAGGTTTTATCAATCTTTGCCTTCCACCGTACTCCCCTTTCCTAAACCCCATTGAGGAATTCTTCTCCTCATGGCGGTGGAAGGTATAGGAACGCCAACCTTACACCAGGGTAAATCTCCTGCAAGCCATGGGACTTGCCTGTGGTGACATAGGTGTGGAGGCATGCCAAGCCTGGATACGGCATGCCAGGGGTTTTTTCCCCTGTTGCCTGGCCAGACAAAATGTGGCCTGTGATGTGGATGAAGTCCTGTGGCCTGACCCAGTACGGAGACATGATGCTGTGGCTGAGTAATGCACTTATTTGTATATTTTTGTACTTTATTTTTTACATGGGCTTACTGTACACAAGTGGCAAACGCATAAGATTTCTGTTTGTTTTTACAAGTGCTACATGTAAATGCACAATATTTCTGTTTTGTCTTTTTGTACAAGTGCTAAATGCACAGTTTTTTTTTGTTTTGCAACATGCATTTAGCCTACAGTGAAAAATAAACATTTATTTCTCCAGCTTCATGTCCTGAGCATTGTGTTTTCTATTTTTCTACGTAGTGTTTAGTGACTGTTCAGTAGTGTTTTTTATTTTGATTGACTCGGGGCACGATTTGACAACATAGTTCAGTTTTGAGCACAGATTGAACTGTTTTGAGGTGAAAGTTTGGTTTTGCAAGAAGAGTCTGAGGTTTTGTGAATGTAGCTTGAAAATTGGGTTTTGTGTTCACAGTTAAGAGAAAATGAGAGCAGCTTTCAAGAAATGTGTCTTAGCAATCGAGAAAAACTGTAATACAGCATTTTGTCTAAGGAATGGTCATTAGTGGCTTTTAGGAACATCAGTTTACATTTAATATACACTGAGTCTACAAAATGTTAAGAACATCTGCTCTTTCCATGACATAGACTGACCAGGTGAATCCAGGTGAAAGCTATGATGCCTTATTGATGTCACTTGTTAAATCCACTTCAATCAGTGTAGATGAAGGGGAGGAGACAGGTTAAAGAAGGATCTTTAAGCCTTGAGACAATTGAGACATGGATTGTGTGTGTGTCATTCAGAGGGTGAATGGGCAAGACAAAAGATTTAAGTGCCTTAGAATAGGGAATGGTAGTAGGTGCCAGGCGCACCGGTTTGTGTCAAGAACGGCAATGCTGCTGGATTTTTCACGCTCAACAGTTTCCCATGTGTATCAACAATAGTCCACCACCCAACTTGACACAACTGTGGGAAGCATTGGAGTCAACATTGGGCAGCATCCCTGTGAAACGCTTTCGACACCTTGTAGAGTCCATGCCCCGACGAATTGAGGCTGTTTTGAAGGTGTTCCTAATGTTTGGTAAACTCAGTGTACATGTCATTTTTGACAGAGGATTAACATCAAACTGATGACGTTTATGATGAATTATGCAATTAGTTAAAATCTAAATTCAACAATATGTTGATATCTGACTGATTTAGACACTGAAATAATACCTATTTTAAATAATTCAAATAATATTCAGTTTTCCTTTGATATGTTAAAATCCAATCCTAATGGCATTGTGCTAGATGGACCCTATCCTAATGATGACAGTACTGTGCAGGATGTGTGTCCTGCAGCATCACCAAGTTAATGGGACAAATAATCTCCTTGGAGGAGGACAATAAATCTATCCTGTCCTCTCCTCTCCTCCTCTCCTCTGTTCTCTCCTCTGTTCTCTCCTCTCCTCTCCTCTGTTCTCTCCTCTCCTCTCCTCTCCTCTCCTCTCCTCTGTTCTCCTCTCTTCTCCTCTGTTCTCCTCTCCTCTCCTCACCCTTTGTGGCATCAAATGCGAACACATCACATCACATCACATCATGACATTATGGGATCTATTTTAACAAACCTCTCCTCTCACATCCCCTCTCCCCTCCCCTCCTTTCAGGGATCTATTTTAACAAACCTCTCCTCTCACATCCCCTCTCTCCTCCCCTCCTTTCAGGGATCTATTTTAACAAACCTAACGTGATGGTCAATCTAAATGCAGGCGATAGCGCTATAGGTTCAGGGGTGTGTCAGAAATATTTTTGCTATTTTCACATCACAATTATCGGCGCACTTGCTGGCGTTTGGCGCGAAAGGGCTGGTTTTGATGAATAAACAAATTTCACTCCTTGACAAAATTCACTAGAGACTCAAAGCTACAAGAGCGTAGAACACATTTCAAACTTTGCTTGTTAGGTGTGTGTCGAAGCTTGACTTCACTGGCCAATCAGAACGTGCTCCATGGCGAAATATGTGGTTGCTTCCAGTTGTGTATTTACAGTCTTTTATGAATTGCCTTGGAATCATCTCCAATCCCAATGTTAGTCTGTTATAGTTTGTTAAATGGCTTACAGAAACAAAATAACAAAATGTAGACGTATGTTTGCTAAATACGTTAACTTGAACCCATTTGTAGTCCACATTGTTCTAAGTAATTGCACGGCTTCCATAGCATTCACACTGATATAGGGGCTAGGCCTACTGTAAATTACATTATGGCTGACCATGGACATGCCAAACATTGTCAATAAGCAAGTTTACATTCCTTATTGATAAGGCCTACAAAGAGAACTAATAATTATCATCAAATTCTAAACAAAACGAAACAACAACTTGTTTTAAATATGCTATGTCACACTTACAGGCCCCATCATTTCTCCCTGTGGGCATATAATATGAAAACAATGCAGTCTATGGAGGGTTTTAAACGCATCCAAAACTGGACCTGCATGGCTAAAATAATGTGGGCCTGCCTACAATGCATAGATAACAAGGGAATATCAGCTGACTGTTTTATTCTTCTCAAACTTGATATTTTAATAAAGTTTTGGTGATTAAGAACCAAACCCTTTTCCGACAGTCTTGACTACATAGCGATTGCATTGGGCAGTGTGCATCACAGCTGGATAGGCTGCGTTTCTAGTGTCAGAATTCCTTGCATAACCAACTGCGTTCGCTAAAACCAGCTTTTGGTTGGTCTTAAATATCCCTATCAGCGCGGCCTGAAATTAGCACTTTGGATCATGTTTTTAAGGACACACCTCACATATTTCCACCCCGCCCATCTGAGCGCAAACGAGCTGATATTAGCTTGGAACGGGATTGTTTTTTTTCGGAGTTCTAAATGAACGATACAGCCTAACATTCTGGATATAACGTCTGTCCATGATGTCTACATTCTCAGATTCCCAGTCAGTGGTACCAGAATACACTTACATTTACACACACACACACACACACACACACACACACACACACACACACACACACACACACACACACACACACACACACACACACACACACACACACACACACACACACACACACACACACACACACACACACACACACACACACACACACACACACACACACACACACACACACACACACACACACACACACACACACACACACACACACACACACACACACACACACACACACACACACACACACACACACACACACACACACAGTCAGTGGTACCAGAATACACTCACACCACACACACACACACACACACACACACACACACACACACACACCCAGTCAGTGGTACCAGAATACACTCACATTTCCACACACACACACACACACACACACACACGTACACACGCAGATGCCCAGTCAATGGTACCAGAATACACTCACATTTCCACACACACACACACACACACACACACGTACACACGCCGATGCCCAGTCAATGGTACCAGAATACACTCACATTTCTACACACACAACACACTACACAGACACACTACACACACACACACAACACACTACACAGACACACTACACACACACACACACATGCAGATGCCCAGTCAGTTGTACCAGAACACTTCACTTCTTGTTCCACATCAAACAGACAGCTAAAGATACACCATGCACCATGCAAAGGAAATACGGCTCTGACTTTTTTCTGTTATCCCTGTCACGTTTTAAAATGGATGTACTGTTTGTATATGTGTTTTTTAACTGGCAAATAAAATCAATCAATCGAACCATGACGTCAAGAGAACATGTCACATGACCAAAGGAGGAAGAGGAAGTTCTAATCTATCCAACCTCCTAGAAGAGTTACGATGACAACACCTCACTTTTAACTCTGTATTCTATTCTTCTGTATTTTCAAACCTATTTCTAAATCTACACTGAACAAAAATATAAACGCAACATGCAACAATTTCAAAGATTTCACTGTTACAATTCATATAAGGAAAATAAGTCAATTTAAATAAATAAATTAGGCCCTAATCTATGGATTTCACATGACTGGGAATACAGATATGCATCTGTTGGTCACAGATATCTTTTTTAAAAAGGTAGGGGCGTGGATCAGAAAACCAGTCAGTAACTGGTGTGACCATCAATTACATCATGCAGCGCGACACATCTCCTTCACATAGAGTTGATCAGGTTGTTGATTGTGGGCTGTGGAATGTTGTCCCACTCCTCTTCAATGGCTGTGCAAAGTTGCTGGATATTGGCGGGAACTGGAACACGCTGTCGTACACGTCGATCCAGAGCATCCCAAACAGGCTCAATGGGTGACATGTCTGGTGAGTATGCAGGCCATGGAAGAACTGGGACATTTTCAGATTCCAGGAATTGTGTACAGATCCTTGTGACATGGGGCCGTGCATTATCATGCTGAAACATGAGGTGATGGCGATGGATGAATGGCACGACAATGGGCCTCAGGATCTCGTCACGGTATCTCTGTGCATTCAAATTGCCATCGATAAAACGCACTTGTGTTCGTTGTCCGTAGCTTATGCCTGCCCATACCATAACCCCACTGCCACCATGGGGCACTCTGATCACAACATTGACATCAGCAAAATGCTCACCCACACGTCTGCCATCTGCCTGGTACAGTTGAAACCAGATTCACCCGTGAAGAGCACACTTCTCCAGCGTGCCAGTGGCCATCGAAAGTGAGCATTTGTCCACTGAAGTCGGTTACGACGGTGAACTGCAGTCAGGTCAAGACCCTGGTGAGGACGACGAGCACGCAGATGAGCTACCCTGAGACGGTTTCTGACAGTTTGTGCAGAGATTCTTTGGTTGTGCTAACCCACAGTTTCATCAGCTGTTCGGGTTGCTGGTCTCAGACGATCCCGCAGGTGAAGAAGCCAGATGTGGAGGTCCTGGCGTGGTTACACGTGGTCTGTGGTTGTGAGGCTGGTTTGACGTACTACCAAATTCTCTGAAGCGACGTTGGAGGCGGCTTATGGTAGAGAAATTAACATTAAATTCTCTGGCAACAGCTCTGGTGGACATTCCTGGGATTTTTTCTGGGATCTTTAATTTCAGCTCATGAAACATGGTACCAACACTTTACATGTTGCATTTATATTTTTTGTTCAGTATAAATAGCCTTTTTGGGGGTCACAGCTCTCGTTCTTTAAGTTCTGGACCATATTTTCCAACAATATTAGACTTGAACTATGTTAGAGTTGAGTCGGGGTGAACCAGCGATGATAAGCGACAATAATAAAATAAAAAAGAAAACAAATGCTGGTGGGGTTGGTAGTGACAGCAGTTGGGGATGCATCCCATTCCCTATATAGTGCACTACTTTTGACCAGGGCCAATAAGGGTAGTGCACTATAAAGGGAATAGGGTGGCATTTGAGAAGTGGCCTAGCAGCAAACAAACAGATCATAAAAAAGAGGGAGCTGGGCTGGGATCCAGATGGAGAGAGAGAGAGAGAGAGGCAGGATGGAAGAGTGATGTAAACTACCTCACAGAGACCAAGGCTTCCCCCAGCCCAGCCCTATCACACACTGTGGTGTTATCACTCACACGTACGGACACACGGACACACACACACGGACACACACACACACGGACACACACACACACACACACACCATCGCACTATCACTCATACACAACAGATAATACAAATCTTACCTCGTGGTTGGTTGGGTGGGTGGGTGGGTGGTTGGATGGGTGGATGGTTGTGTCCAATGATAAATCACTTGCAGAGTGTAGAGTCCTCTAACTGATGTTAAAAAACCCTAGAAGAAGAAGAGGTGAGAATGATTCACCAGGAACCGTTAGTTAGAACACTCAACTAATGTGTGGGAGTTATTAAAGGTTATGTATTAGCATCAACGGTCCACAGTCAAATGACTACAGAAGTTCAGTGCTACGGGAATCGAGTGTTTCTGACAGTAAAGTGCAACATTCTTCACTTGCTCTTTTGACATAATTTTTTTTATTTTTATGTAGTCAATATGTAATGTTGTGCTCCATACATGAAGAGTCTTCATGATTCATCTTTAAAACATCGAGTCTTGCTTGTACATCCCATCCCATCCCACCCCCACCCCACCCCACCCCATCCCATCCCACCCCACCCCATCCCACCCCACCCCCCCCCCCATCCCACCCCACCCCACCCCATCCCATCCCACCCCATCCCACCCACCCACCCACCCCATCCCACACCACCCCATCCCATCCCATCCCATCCCACCCCATCCCACCCCATCCCATCCCACCCCATCCCATCCCATCCCACCCCCACCCCACCCCATCCCATCCCACCCCATCCCATCCCATCCCATCCCACCCCATCCCATCCCATCCCACCCCATCCCATCCCATCCCACCCCATCCCATCCCAACCCATCCCATCCCATCCACGCCCTCTTGAAATAAAGAGACTGAGGGCTGTATTTTCGGCTGTTTGCAATGTCGTCATGTAAAAACTGGCGCACTGGCATTTTCCAGCCCTAACGCCCAGTTCGGCAATTTACCTGTCTAATATCAGTTCGCTTGCGCTCAGATGGACGGGGTGGAAATATGTGAGGTGTGTCCTTAAAAACATGATCCAAAGCGCTAATTTCAGGCCGCGCTGATAGGGATATTTAAGACCAACCAAAAGCTGGTTTTAGCGGTAACGCAGTTGGTTATGGAAGGAATTCTGACACCAGAAACGCAGCCTATCCAGCTGTGATGCACACTGCCCATATGCGCATGGAACAAGAGTAGCCTAATGTGCTTTTGGTGCCTGTATACTTCATATTTAGAATCATAAAAAACTAATGTTTTTCCCCATTTCATTTCATTTGATTAAAAACCAAGCATAGCCTCCCCTCCTCTCAATGAAGGCTTTTTTTTGTCTGCTCAATGCAATCGCTAAGGAGTCAAGACTGTCGATAAAGGGTTGGAAATAAATCTTAATCACCAAAGCTTTATTAAAATATCAAGTTTGAGAAGAATAAAACAGTCAGCTGATATTCCCTTGTTATCTATGCATTGTAGGCAGGCCCACATTATTTTAGCCATGCAGGTCCAGTTTTGGATGCGTTTAAAACCCTCCATAGACTGCATTGTTTTCATATTATATGTCCACAGGGAGAAATGATGGGGCCTGTAAGTGTGACATAGCATATTTAAAACAAGTTGTTTCGTTTTGTTTAGAATTTGATGATAATTATTAGTTATCTTTGTAGGCCTTATCAATAAGGAATGTAAACTTGCTTATTGACAATGTTTGGCATGTCCATGCTCAGCCATAATGTAATTTACAGTAGGCCTAGCCCCTATATCAGTGTGAATGCTATTGAAGCCATGCAATTACTTAGAACAATGTGGACTGCAAATGGTTCAAGTTAACCTATTTAGCAAAGATGGGATATGTCTACATTTTGTTATTTCGTTTCTGTAAGTCATTTAACAACTATAACGGACTAACATTGGGATTGGAGTTGATTCCAAGGCAATACATAAAAGACTGTAAATACACAACTGGAAGCAACCACATATTTCGCCATGGAGCACGTTCTGATTGGCCAGTAGGGGGCCAAGCCTCGACACACCCACAACCTGTTTATTCGTCAAAACACAGCCCTTTCGTGCCAAACGCGCCAATAATTGTGATAGTGAAAATAAACTCCTGAACCTATAGCGCTTCCTGCCTGCGCTTAGATTTACCATCGCGTTAGGTTTGTTAAAATAGAGCCCTAAATGTTACAGAACTGACCAGCACTGTTTCCTCACCACTTCATGGCTGTGCAGGGAAAACTCCAGACCCTAGTTATAAATATAACCACAAGAAATGCAAAAATCTAACTCAAAGCTACCCGATATCAGTCCAGCCCTTAGCCTCACCCCAGAGGTAACGCTAAGCTATGTTACGCTGCCTGAGTATTGAGCCATTTCCCTCGGGTCCCTGTTTCCTGCTCCCTCTCTCTCTCTCATTGTAATCATTATAAACAACCAATTAACTATGCAGTCTAATTGAACTGAGTAACCCCAGCCTGGTCTGCAAGAGGGCCGCACCGCACCACATCGCTAGCAGCCAGAGGGCCGCGCCGCACCACATCGCTAGCAGAGGTCTGCCAGAGGGCCACACCGCACCACATCGCTAGCAGCCAGAGGGCCGCGCCGCACCACATCGCTAGCAGAGGTCTGCCAGAGGGCCACACCGCACCACATCGCTAGCAGCCAGAGGGCCGCGCCGCACCACATCGCTAGCAGAGATCAGAGAGCAGGCGGCTATTTTAGGAGGGAGGTAGGGACTGTAGGGATTGTAGGGACTGTAGGGACTGCAGGTATTGTAGGGACTGTAGGGACTGTAGGGACTGTAGGTATTGTAGGGACTGTGGGTACTGTAGGGACTGTAGGTATTGTAGAGACTGTAGGGACTGTAGGTATTGTAGAGACTGTAGGGACTGTAGGTATTGTAGGTATTGTAGGGACTGTAGGGACTGTAGGGACTGTAGGTATTGTAGGTATTGTAGGGACTGTAGGGACTGCAGGTATTGTAGGGACTGTAGGGACTGTAGGGACTGTAGGTATTGTAGGGACTGTAGGGACTGTAGGGACTGTAGGTATTGTAGGAACTGTAGGAACTGTAGGGACTGTATGTATTTTAGGGACTGTAGGGACTGTAGGTATTGTAGGTATTTTAGGGACTGTAGGTATTGTAGGGACTGTAGGGACTGTAGGTATTGTAGGAACTGTAGGAACTGTAGGGACTGTAGGTATTGTAGGGACTGTAGGGACTGTAGGTTTGTAGGTATTGTAGGTACTGTAGGGACTGTAGGGACTGTAGGTATTGTAGGGACTGTAGGGACTGTAGGGACTGTATGTATTGTAGGAACTGTAGGAACTGTAGGGACTGTAGGTATTGTAGGGACTGTAGGGAATGTAGGTATTGTAGGTATTGTAGGTATTGTAGGGACTGTAGGGACTGCAGGTATTGTAGGGACTGTAGGGACTGTAGGGACTGTAGGTATTGTAGGAACTGTAGGAACTGTAGGGACTGTATGTATTTTAGGGACTGTAGGGACTGTAGGTATTGTAGGAACTTTAGGGACTGTATGTATTGTAGGGACTGTAGGGACTGTAGGTTTGTAGGTATTGTAGGTACTGTAGGGACTGTAGGTATTGTAGGGACTGTAGGGACTGTAGGGACTGTAGGTATTGTAGGGACTGTAGGAACTGTAGGGACTGTAGGTATTGTAGGGAGTGTAGGGACTGTAGGTATTGTAGGGACTGTAGGTATTGTAGGTATTGTAGGGACTGTATGTATTGTAGGGACTGAAGGGACTGTAGGTATTGTAGGGACTGTAGGGACTGTAGGGACTGTAGGTACTGTAGGTATTGTAGGGACTGTAGGGACTGTAGGAATTGTAGGGACTGTAGGTATTGTAGGCACTGTAGGGACTGTAGGGACTGTAGGTATTGTAGGTAGTGTAGGGACTGTAGGTATTGTAGGGACTGTAGGTATTGTAGGTATTGTAGGGACTGTATGTATTGTAGGGACTGTAGGGACTGTAGGTATTGTAGGGACTGTAGGGACTGTATGTATTGCAGGGACTGTAGGGACCGTATGTATTGCAGGGACTGTAGGGAATGTAGGTATTGTAGGGACTGTAGGTATTGTAGGGACTGTAGGGACTGTAGGTATTGTAGGAACTGTAGGAACTGTATGTATTTTAGGGACTGTAGGGACTGTAGGTATTGTAGGCATTTTAGGGACTGTAGGTGTTGTAGGGACTGTAGGGACTGTAGGTATTGTAGGGACTGTAGGGACTGTAGGAATTGTAGGGACTGTAGGTATTGTAGGCACTGTAGGGACTGTATGTATTGTAGGTATTGTAGGCACTGTAGGGACTGCAGGGACTGTAGGGACTGTAGGTATTGTAGGGACAGTAGGGACTGTAGGTATTGTAGGGACTGTAGGGACTGTAGGAATTGTAGGTATTGTAGGGACTGTAGGTATTGTAGGGACTGTAGGTACTGTAGGTACTGTAGGGACTGTAGGGACTGAAAGTATTGTAGGTACTGTAGGGACTGAAAGTATTGAAGGTACTGTAGGTACTGTAGGAATAGTAGGGACTGTAGGTATTATAGGGACTGTAGGGACTGTAGGTACTGTAGGTATTGTAGGGACTGTATGGACTGAAGGGACTGTAAGTATTGTAGGGACTGTAGGGACTGTAGGTATTTTAGGGACTGTAGGTACTGTAGGGACTGTAGGAATAGTAGGGACTGTAGGTATTATAGGGACTGTAGGGACTGTAGGTATTGTAGGTACTGTAGGGACTGTAGGAATTGTAGGGACTGTAGGTATTATAGGGACTGTAGGGACTGTAGGTATTGTAGGGACTGTAGGGACTGTAGGTATTGTAGGGACTGTAGGGACTGAAAGTATTGAAGGTACTGTAGGTACTGTAGGAATAGTAGGGACTGTAGGTATTATAGGGACTGTAGGGACTGTAGGTACTGTAGGTATTGTAGGGACAGTATGGACTGAAGGGACTGTAAGTATTGTAGGGACTGTAGGGACTGTAGGTATTTTAGGGACTGTAGGTACTGTAGGGACTGTAGGAATAGTAGGGACTGTAGGTATTATAGGGACTGTAGGGACTGTAGGTACTGTAGGTATTGTAGGGACTGTAGGGACTGAAGGGACTGTAAGTATTGTAGGGACTGTAGGTACTGTAGGGACTGTAGGTACTGTAGGGACTGTAGGTACTGTAGGGACTGTAGGTACTGTAGGTATTGTAGGGACTGTAGGTACTGTAGGGACTGTAAGTATTGTAGGGACTGTAGGGACTGTAGGGACTGTAGGGACTGTAGGTATTGTAGGGACTGTAGGTACTGTAGGGACTGTAGGTACTGTAGGGACTGTAGGTATTGTAGGGACTGTAGGTACTATAGGGACTGTAGGGACTGAAAGTATTGTAGGTACTGTAGGTACTGAAGGGACTGTAAGTATTGTAGGGACTGTAGGGACTGTAGAGACTGTAGGTACTGTAGGTACTGAAGGGACTGTAAGTATTGTAGGGACTGTAGGGACTGTAGGTACTGTAGGTACTGAAGGGACTGTAAGTATTGTAGGGAATGTAGGGACTGTAGGGACTGTAGGTATTGTAGGGACTGTAGGTACTGTAGGTACTGTAGGGACTGTAGGGACTGTAGGTATTGTAGGGACTGTAGCTACTGTAGGGACTGTAGGTATTATAGGGACTGTAGGGAATGTAGGGACTGTAGGTACTGTAGGTACTGAAGGGACTGTAAGTATTGTAGGGACTGTAGGGACTGTAGGTACTGTAGGTACTGAAGGGACTGTAAGTATTGTAGGGACTGTAGGTACTGTAGGTATTATAGGGACTGTAGGGACTGTAGGTATTGTAGGGACTGTAGGTATTGTAGGGACTGTAGGTACTGTAGGGACTGTAGGTATTATAGGGACTGTAGGGACTGTAGGTACTCTAGGTACTGTAGGGACTGTAGGTATTGTAGGGACTGTAGGTACTGTAGGTATTATAGGGACTGTAGGGACAGTAGGTACTGAAGGGACTGTAGGGACTGTAGGTACTGTAGGGACTGTAGGTATTATAGGGACTGTAGGGACTGTAGGTACTGTAGGGACTGTAGGGACTGTAGGTATTGTAGGGGCTGTAGGGATTGTAGGTACTGTAGGTACTGTAGGGACTGTAGGGACTGTAGGTATTATAGGGACTGTAGGGGCTGTAGGTACTGTAGGGACTGTAGGGACTGTAGGTATTGTAGGGACTGTAGGTATTGTAGGGACTGTAGGTACTGTAGGGACTGTAGGTATTATAGGGACTGTAGGGACTGTAGGTACTCTAGGTACTGTAGGGACTGTAGGGACTGTAGGTACTGTAGGGACTGTAGGTATTATAGGGACTGTAGGGACAGTAGGGACTGTAGGTATTGTAGGGGCTGTAAGGATTGTAGGTACTGTAGGGACTGTAGGGACTGTAGGTATTATAGGGACTGTAGGGACTGTAGGTACTCTAGGGACTGTAGGTACTGTAGGGACTGTAGGTATTATAGGGACTGTAGGGACTGTAGGTACTCTAGGGACTGTAGGTATTGTAGGGACTGTAGGTACTGTAGGGACTGTAGGTATTGTAGGGGCTGTAGGGACTGTAGTGATTGTAGGTACTGTAGGTACTGTAGGGACTGTAGGGACTGTAGGTATTATAGGGACTGTAGGGACTGTAGGTACTGTAGGGACTGTAGGGACTGTAGGTATTGTAGGTACTGTAGGGACTGTAGGGACTGTAGGCACTGTAGGTACTGTAGGGACTGTAGGGACTGTAGGGACTGTAGGCACTGTAGGGTACTGTAGGGACTGTTTGGACTGTAGGTATTATAGGGACTGTAGGGACTGTAGGTACTCTAGGGACTGTAGGTATTGTAGGGACTGTAGGTACTGTAGGGACTGTAGGTATTATAGGGACTGTAGGGACAGTAGGTACTGAAGGGACTGTAGGGACTGTAGGTATTGTAGGGACTGTAGGGACTGTATGGACTGTAGGTACTGTAGGGACTGTAGGGACTGTAGGGACTGTATGGACTGTAGGTATTGTAGGGACTGTAGGGACTGTAGTTAGGTAGCCCTCTGTGGTGTTGAGTCTCTATAACACACTCAGGTTGCTCCCCTGTCCCCCAGACCCATGCCCAGCTCGGCTCGTTCAAATACTATTGGAAATGATTTCAAATCCTGCATCTACGCTTGATTGAGCTTGCCTGCCACAATGGAACCAACAGAAAATTCCCAAACCCCGCCCATCTGGCACTCTAGACAGTCTAAAACAAGAAATTAAACTATTTGAAGGATGTCTGCACACTTTCGTTGATAATATCAGGTTGGTTAATGGCTGTGCCATTTTGAGCTGTTCTCTCACTCTAGCATTAGCATTAGCATCTAGTTATTTATTCTCAGGGTTTCTTTCCACTCCAGTGCCGGCAAGATTTTCCGTTGCTCACAGTGTAAGGAACAGCTAGCTGGGATTTTCCATTAATTTTCTACTACTAGCTACACTGTTTGTTATTTGTTGAGAAAACTAACGGTCGTTCTGAAACGTAGAGTGATACTGTGAAATAGTAACATTATGTCCACAGAAAGGCGCCAACTTAACCGTCAGTAGTTACTCTGTAAAGAGAAATAAACCCCCAGTGTCTGCCCTCAGTGGTCTCTGCTGTTTTCCAGATGATTTCTGGAGTTGACTGAAAGGCAATTGGCACACAGCAGAGCCGAGGGAAGTTGGTGGCCAGTGGTTTTGCAGGTGCAGGAAAGTGATTGTGATGCTCCATTTAGTTTCTATCTGTGCTGTGCTATATGCACACAGTGCCCGCTAGCGCCCAGGCAGAGGGTGGTTGAATGCAGATTACTGCAGTTAGAAACCTGACTAGTCTGCAGGACATGACACACACACACACACGCACACACACACACACACACACACACACACACAGAACACACATGTAACATGGCTGTATGTGAAATGACTCCCTATATAGTGCACTACTTTAACCAGGGTCCATACAATATAGGGACTAGGGTGATGTTTGGGACAGACTACCATTGGAATGCAGACCACCATTTGGGACAGACTACCATTGGAGTGCAGACCACCATTTGGGACAGACTCCCATTGGAATGCAGACCACCATTTGGGACAGACTCCCAATGGAATGCAGACCACCATTTGGGACAGACTTCCAATGGAATGCAGACCACCATTTTGGACAGACTCCCAATGGAATGCAGACCACCATTTGGGACAGACTCCCAATGGAATGCAGACCACCATTTTGGGACAGACTCCCAATGGAATGCAGACCACCATTTGGGACAGACTACCATTGGGATGCAGACCACCATTTGGGACAGACTACCATTGGGGTGAAGTCTTTGTCCTTATCAAAGAAACTGACCTGAAATGCCATTGACGGAATGTTTTGTATTAATATGAGAATCTTACAGTAACACACACGATTAATCAATGCAAAAACCAAACCCAATTCCATCCCTTGGCACAAAGCAGACAAAGAAACTGTGACCGATAAGGATTTCTGTGGAATTAAACTTGTGTGTGAAATATCTCAGAGACCTCTCACCCTGACCAAATGTGTGTGTGTAAGTGTGTGTGTTTGTGCGTGCGTGTGTGTGTGTGTGTGATAGTGTGTGTAATCAACACAGAAAGACAAATACTAAACAAAGTCAACAAAAACAATATAATGTATTTGCTTTATCTGAAAATATTCTGTGGCAAAATCATACAGATAGTACAAAAGCATACAGATAGTACTAACTAGAACAGCATCAGACCTGGGTTAAATACATACAGATAGTACTAACTAGAACAGCATCAGACCTGGGTTAAATACATACAGATAGTACTAACTAGAACAGCATCAGACCTGGGTTAAATACATACAGATAGTACTAACTAGAACAGGCATTAGACCTGGTTTAAATACATACAGATAGTACTAACTAGAACAGCATCAGACCTGGGTTAAATACATACAGATAGTACTAACTAGAACAGCATCAGACCTGGGTTAAATACATACAGATAGTACTAACTAGAACAGCATCAGACCTGGGTTAAATACATACAGATAGTACTAACTAGAACAGCATCAGACCTGGGTTAAATACATACAGATAGTACTAACTAGAACAGCATCAGACCTGGGTTAAACACATACAGATAGTACTAACTAGAACAGCATCAGACCTGGGTTAAATACATACAGATAGTACTAACTACAGTAGAACAGCATCAGACCTGGGTTAAATATATACAGATAGTACTAACTAGAACAGCATCAGACCTGGGTTAAATAAATACAGATAGTACTAACTAGAACAGCATCAGACCTGGGTTAAATACATACAGATAGTACTAACTAGAACAGCATCAGACCTGGGTTAAATACATACAGATAGTACTAACTATAACAGCATCAGACCTGGGTTAAATACATACAGAGAGTACTAACTAGAACAGCATCAGACCTGGGTTAAATACATACAGATAGTACTAACTAGAACAGCATCAGACCTGGGTTAAATACATACAGATAGTACTAACTAGAACAGCATCAGACCTGGGTTAAATACATACAGATAGTACTAACTAGAACAGCATCAGACCTGGGTTAAATACATACAGATAGTACTAACTAGAACAGCATCAGACCTGGGTTAAATACATACAGATAGTACTAACTAGAACAGCCTCATACCTGGGTTAAATACATACAGATAGTACTAACTACTGTAGAACAGCATCAGACCTGGGTTAAATACATACAGATAGTACTAACTAGAACAGCATCAGACCTGGGTTAAATACATACAGATAGTACTAACTAGAACAGCATCAGACCTGGGTTAAATACATACAGAGAGTACTAACTAGAACAGCATCAGACCTGGGTTAAATACATACAGATAGTACTAACTAGAACAGCATCAGACCTGGGTTAAATACATACAGATAGTACTAACTAGAACAGCATCAGACCTGGGTTAAATACATACAGATAGTACTAACTAGAACAGCATCAGACCTGGGTTAAATACATACAGATAGTACTAACTAGAACAGCATCAGACCTGGGTTAAATACATACAGATAGTACTAACTAGAACAGCATCAGACCTGGGTTAAATACATACAGATAGTACTAACTAGAACAGCATCAGACCTGGGTTAAATACATACAGATAGTACTAACTAGAACAGCATCAGACCTGGGTTAAATACATACAGATAGTACTAACTAGAACAGCATCAGACCTGGGTTAAATACATACAGATAGTACTAACTAGAACAGCATCAGACCTGGGTTAAATACATACAGATAGTACTAACTAGAACAGGCATCAGACCTGGGTTAAATACATACAGATAGTACTAACTAGAACAGCATCAGACCTGGGTTAAATACATACAGATAGTACTAACTAGAACAGCATCAGACCTGGGTTAAATACATACAGATAGTACTAACTAGAACAGCATCAGACCTGGGTTAAATACATACAGATAGTACTAACTAGAACAGCATCAGACCTGGGTTAAATACATACAGATAGTACTAACTAGAACAGCATCAGACCTGGGTTAAATACATACAGATAGTACTAACTAGAACAGCATCAGACCTGGGTTAAATACATACAGATAGTACTAACATGTAGAACAGCATCAGACCTGGGTTAAATACATACAGATAGTACTAACTAGAACAGCATCAGACCTGGGTTAAATACATACAGATAGTACTAACTAGAACAGGCATCAGACCTGGGTTAAATACATACAGATAGTACTAACTAGAACAGCATCAGACCTGGGTTAAATACATACAGATAGTACTAACTAGAACAGCATCAGACCTGGGTTAAATACATACAGATAGTACTAACTAGAACAGCATCAGACCTGGGTTAAATACATACAGATAGTACTAACTAGAACAGCATCAGACCTGGGTTAAATACATACAGATAGTACTAACTAGAACAGCATCAGACCTGGGTTAAATACATACAGATAGTACTAACTAGAACAGCATCAGACCTGGGTTAAATACATACAGATAGTACTAACTAGAACAGGCATCAGACCTGGGTTAAATACATACAGATAGTACTAACTAGAACAGCATCAGACCTGGGTTAAATACATACAGATAGTACTAACTAGAACAGCATCAGACCTGGGTTAAATACATACAGATAGTACTAACTAGAACAGCATCAGACCTGGGTTAAATACATACAGATAGTACTAACTGTAGAACAGCATCAGACCTGGGTTAAATACATACAGATAGTACTAACTAGAACAGCATCAGACCTGGGTTAAATACATACAGATAGTACTAACTAGAACAGCATCAGACCTGGGTTAAATACATACAGATAGTACTAACTAGAACAGCATCAGACCTGGGTTAAATACATACAGATAGTACTAACTAGAACAGCATCAGACCTGGGTTAAATACATACAGATAGTACTAACTAGAACAGCATCAGACCTGGGTTAAATACATACAGATAGTACTAACTAGAACAGCATCAGACCTGGGTTAAATACATACAGATAGTACTAACTAGAACAGCATCAGACCTGGGTTAAATACATACAGATAGTACTAACTAGAACAGCATCAGACCTGGGTTAAATACATACAGATAGTACTAACTAGAACAGCATCAGACCTGGGTTAAATACATACAGATAGTACTAACTAGAACAGCATCAGACCTGGGTTAAATACATACAGATAGTACTAACTAGAACAGCATCAGACCTGGGTTAAATACATACAGATAGTACTAACTAGAACAGCATCAGACCTGGGTTAAATACATACAGATAGTACTAACTAGAACAGCATCAGACCTGGGTTAAATACATACAGATAGTACTAACTAGAACAGCATCAGACCTGGGTTAAATACATACAGATAGTACTAACTAGAACAGCATCAGACCTGGGTTAAATACATACAGATAGTACTAACTAGAACAGCATCAGACCTGGGTTAAATACATACAGATAGTACTAACTAGAACAGCATCAGACCTGGGTTAAATACATACAGATAGTACTAACTAGAACAGCATCAGACCTGGGTTAAATACATACAGATAGTACTAACGTAGAACAGCATCAGACCTGGGTTAAATACATACAGATAGTACTAACTAGAACAGCATCAGACCTGGGTTAAATACATACAGATAGTACTAACTAGAACAGCATCAGACCTGGGTTAAATACATACAGATAGTACTAACTAGAACAGCATCAGACCTGGGTTAAATACATACAGATAGTACTAACTAGAACAGCATCAGACCTGGGTTAAATACATACAGATAGTACTAACTAGAACAGCATCAGACCTGGGTTAAATACATACAGATAGTACTAACTAGAACAGCATCAGACCTGGGTTAAATACATACAGATAGTACTAACTAGAACAGCATCAGACCTGGGTTAAATACATACAGATAGTACTAACTAGAACAGCATCAGACCTGGGTTAAATACATACAGATAGTACTAACTAGAACAGCATCAGACCTGGGTTAAATACATACAGATAGTACTAACTAGAACAGCATCAGACCTGGGTTAAATACATACAGATAGTACTAACTAGAACAGCATCAGACCTGGGTTAAATACATACAGATAGTACTAACTAGAACAGCATCAGACCTGGGTTAAATACATACAGATAGTACTAACGTAGAACAGCATCAGACCTGGGTTAAATACATACAGATAGTACTAACTAGAACAGCATCAGACCTGGGTTAAATACATACAGATAGTACTAACTAGAACAGCATCAGACCTGGGTTAAATACATACAGATAGTACTAACTAGAACAGCATCAGACCTGGGTTAAATACATACAGATAGTACTAACTAGAACAGCATCAGACCTGAGTTAAATACATACAGATAGTACTAACTAGAACAGCATCAGACCTGGGTTAAATACATACAGATAGTACTAACTAGAACAGCATCAGACCTGGGTTAAATACATACAGATAGTACTAACTAGAACAGCATCAGACCTGGGTTAAATACATACAGATAGTACTAACGTAGAACAGCATCAGACCTGGGTTAAATACATACAGATAGTACTAACTAGAACAGCATCAGACCTGGGTTAAATACATACAGATAGTACTAACAGTAGAACAGCATCAGACCTGGGTTAAATACATACAGATAGTACTAACTAGAACAGCATCAGACCTGGGTTAAATACATACAGATAGTACTAACGTAGAACAGCATCAGACCTGGGTTAAATACATACAGATAGTACTAACTAGAACAGCATCAGACCTGGGTTAAATACATACAGATAGTACTAACTAGAACAGCATCAGACCTGGGTTAAATACATACAGATAGTACTAACTAGAACAGCATCAGACCTGGGTTAAATACATACAGATAGTACTAACTAGAACAGCATCAGACCTGGGTTAAATACATACAGATAGTACTAACTAGAACAGCATCAGACCTGGGTTAAATACATACAGATAGTACTAACTAGAACAGCATCAGACCTGGGTTAAATACATACAGATAGTACTAACTAGAACAGCATCAGACCTGGGTTAAATACATACAGATAGTACTAACTAGAACAGCATCAGACCTGGGTTAAATACATACAGATAGTACTAACTAGAACAGCATCAGACCTGGGTTAAATACATACAGATAGTACTAACTAGAACAGCATCAGACCTGGGTTAAATACATACAGATAGTACTAACTAGAACAGCATCAGACCTGGGTTAAATACATACAGATAGTACTAACTAGAACAGCATCAGACCTGGGTTAAATACATACAGATAGTACTAACTAGAACAGCATCAGACCTGGGTTAAATACATACAGATAGTACTAACTAGAACAGCATCAGACCTGGGTTAAATACATACAGATAGTACTAACTAGAACAGCATCAGACCTGGGTTAAATACATACAGATAGTACTAACTAGAACAGCATCAGACCTGGGTTAAATACATACAGATAGTACTAACTAGAACAGCATCAGACCTGGGTTAAATACATACAGATAGTACTAACGTAGAACAGCATCAGACCTGGGTTAAATACATACAGATAGTACTAACTAGAACAGCATCAGACCTGGGTTAAATACATACAGATAGTACTAACTAGAACAGCATCAGACCTGGGTTAAATACATACAGATAGTACTAACTAGAACAGCATCAGACCTGGGTTAAATACATACAGATAGTACTAACTAGAACAGCATCAGACCTGGGTTAAATACATACAGATAGTACTAACTACGTAGAACAGCATCAGACCTGGGTTAAATACATACAGATAGTACTAACTAGAACAGCATCAGACCTGGGTTAAATACATACAGATAGTACTAACGTAGAACAGCATCAGACCTGGGTTAAATACATACAGATAGTACTAACTAGAACAGCATCAGACCTGGGTTAAATACATACAGATAGTACTAACTAGAACAGCATCAGACCTGGGTTAAATACATACAGATAGTACTAACTAGAACAGCATCAGACCTGGGTTAAATACATACAGATAGTACTAACTAGAACAGCATCAGACCTGGGTTAAATACATACAGATAGTACTAACTAGAACAGCATCAGACCTGGGTTAAATACATACAGATAGTACTAACTAGAACAGCATCAGACCTGGGTTAAATACATACAGATAGTACTAACTAGAACAGCATCAGACCTGGGTTAAATACATACAGATAGTACTAACTAGAACAGCATCAGACCTGGGTTAAATACATACAGATAGTACTAACTAGAACAGCATCAGACCTGGGTTAAATACATACAGATAGTACTAACTAGAACAGCATCAGACCTGGGTTAAATACATACAGATAGTACTAACTAGAACAGCATCAGACCTGGGTTAAATACATACAGATAGTACTAACTAGAACAGCATCAGACCTGGGTTAAATACATACAGATAGTACTAACGTAGAACAGCATCAGACCTGGGTTAAATACATACAGATAGTACTAACTAGAACAGCATCAGACCTGGGTTAAATACATACAGATAGTACTAACTAGAACAGCATCAGACCTGGGTTAAATACATACAGATAGTACTAACTAGAACAGGCATCAGACCTGGGTTAAATACATACAGATAGTACTAACTAGAACAGGCATCAGACCTGGGTTAAATACATACAGATAGTACTAACTAGAACAGCATCAGACCTGGGTTAAATACATACAGATAGTACTAACTAGAACAGCATCAGACCTGGGTTAAATACATACAGATAGTACTAACTAGAACAGCATCAGACCTGGGTTAAATACATACAGATAGTACTAACTAGAACAGCATCAGACCTGGGTTAAATACATACAGATAGTACTAACTAGAACAGCATCAGACCTGGGTTAAATACATACAGATAGTACTAACTAGAACAGCATCAGACCTGGGTTAAATACATACAGATAGTACTAACTAGAACAGCATCAGACCTGGGTTAAATACATACAGATAGTACTAACTAGAACAGCATCAGACCTGGGTTAAATACATACAGATAGTACTAACTAGAACAGCATCAGACCTGGGTTAAATACATACAGATAGTACTAACTAGAACAGCATCAGACCTGGGTTAAATACATACAGATAGTACTAACTAGAACAGCATCAGACCTGGGTTAAATACATACAGATAGTACTAACTAGAACAGCATCAGACCTGGGTTAAATACATACAGATAGTACTAACGTAGAACAGCATCAGACCTGGGTTAAATACATACAGATAGTACTAACTAGAACAGCATCAGACCTGGGTTAAATACATACAGATAGTACTAACTGTAGAACAGCATCAGACCTGGGTTAAATACATACAGATAGTACTAACTAGAACAGCATCAGACCTGGGTTAAATACATACAGATAGTACTAACACTTAGAACAGCATCAGACCTGGGTTAAATACATACAGATAGTACTAACTAGAACAGCATCAGACCTGGGTTAAATACATACAGATAGTACTAACTAGAACAGCATCAGACCTGGGTTAAATACATACAGATAGTACTAACTAGAACAGCATCAGACCTGGGTTAAATACATACAGATAGTACTAACTAGAACAGCATCAGACCTGGGTTAAATACATACAGATAGTACTAACTAGAACAGCATCAGACCTGGGTTAAATACATACAGATAGTACTAACTAGAACAGCATCAGACCTGGGTTAAATACATACAGATAGTACTAACTAGAACAGCATCAGACCTGGGTTAAATACATACAGATAGTACTAACTAGAACAGCATCAGACCTGGGTTAAATACATACAGATAGTACTAACTAGAACAGCATCAGACCTGGGTTAAATACATACAGATAGTACTAACTAGAACAGCATCAGACCTGGGTTAAATACATACAGATAGTACTAACGTAGAACAGCATCAGACCTGGGTTAAATACATACAGATAGTACTAACTAACTGTAGAACAGCATCAGACCTGGGTTAAATACATACAGATAGTACTAACTAGAACAGCATCAGACCTGGGTTAAATACATACAGATAGTACTAACTAGAACAGCATCAGACCTGGGTTAAATACATACAGATAGTACTAACTAGAACAGCATCAGACCTGGGTTAAATACATACAGATAGTACTAACTAGAACAGCATCAGACCTGGGTTAAATACATACAGATAGTACTAACTAGAACAGCATCAGACCTGGGTTAAATACATACAGATAGTACTAACTAGAACAGCATCAGACCTGGGTTAAATACATACAGATAGTACTAACTAGAACAGCATCAGACCTGGGTTAAATACATACAGATAGTACTAACGTAGAACAGCATCAGACCTGGGTTAAATACATACAGATAGTACTAACTAGAACAGCATCAGACCTGGGTTAAATACATACAGATAGTACTAACTAGAACAGCATCAGACCTGGGTTAAATACATACAGATAGTACTAACTAGAACAGGCATCAGACCTGGGTTAAATACATACAGATAGTACTAACTAGAACAGCATCAGACCTGGGTTAAATACATACAGATAGTACTAACTAGAACAGCATCAGACCTGGGTTAAATACATACAGATAGTACTAACTAGAACAGCATCAGACCTGGGTTAAATACATACAGATAGTACTAACTAGAACAGCATCAGACCTGGGTTAAATACATACAGATAGTACTAACTAGAACAGCATCAGACCTGGGTTAAATACATACAGATAGTACTAACTAGAACAGCATCAGACCTGGGTTAAATACATACAGATAGTACTAACTAGAACAGCATCAGACCTGGGTTAAATACATACAGATAGTACTAACTAGAACAGCATCAGACCTGGGTTAAATACATACAGATAGTACTAACTAGAACAGCATCAGACCTGGGTTAAATACATACAGATAGTACTAACTAGAACAGCATCAGACCTGGGTTAAATACATACAGATAGTACTAACTAGAACAGCATCAGACCTGGGTTAAATACATACAGATAGTACTAACTAGAACAGCATCAGACCTGGGTTAAATACATACAGATAGTACTAACTAGAACAGCATCAGACCTGGGTTAAATACATACAGATAGTACTAACTAGAACAGCATCAGACCTAGGTTAAATACATACAGATAGTACTAACTAGAACAGCATCAGACCTGGGTTAAATACATACAGATAGTACTAACTAGAACAGCATCAGACCTGGGTTAAATACATACAGATAGTACTAACTAGAACAGCATCAGACCTGGGTTAAATACATACAGATAGTACTAACTAGAACAGCATCAGACCTGGGTTAAATACATACAGATAGTACTAACTAGAACAGGCATCAGACCTGGGTTAAATACATACAGATAGTACTAACTAGAACAGCATCAGACCTGGGTTAAATACATACAGATAGTACTAACTAGAACAGCATCAGACCTGGGTTAAATACATACAGATAGTACTAACTAGAACAGCATCAGACCTGGGTTAAATACATACAGATAGTACTAACTAGAACAGCATCAGACCTGGGTTAAATACATACAGATAGTACTAACTAGAACAGCATCAGACCTGGGTTAAATACATACAGATAGTACTAACTAGAACAGCATCAGACCTGGGTTAAATACATACAGATAGTACTAACTAGAACAGCATCAGACCTGGGTTAAATACATACAGATAGTACTAACTAGAACAGCATCAGACCTGGGTTAAATACATACAGATAGTACTAACTAGAACAGCATCAGACCTGGGTTAAATACATACAGATAGTACTAACTAGAACAGCATCAGACCTGGGTTAAATACATACAGATAGTACTAACGTAGAACAGCATCAGACCTGGGTTAAATACATACAGATAGTACTAACTAGAACAGCATCAGACCTGGGTTAAATACATACAGATAGTACTAACTAGAACAGCATCAGACCTGGGTTAAATACATACAGATAGTACTAACTAGAACAGCATCAGACCTGGGTTAAATACATACAGATAGTACTAACTAGAACAGCATCAGACCTGGGTTAAATACATACAGATAGTACTAACTAGAACAGCATCAGACCTGGGTTAAATACATACAGATAGTACTAACTAGAACAGCATCAGACCTGGGTTAAATACATACAGATAGTACTAACTAGAACAGCATCAGACCTGGGTTAAATACATACAGATAGTACTAACGTAGAACAGCATCAGACCTGGGTTAAATACATACAGATAGTACTAACTAGAACAGCATCAGACCTAGGTTAAATACATACAGATAGTACTAACTAGAACAGCATCAGACCTGGGTTAAATACATACAGATAGTACTAACTAGAACAGCATCAGACCTGGGTTAAATACATACAGATAGTACTAACTAGAACAGCATCAGACCTGGGTTAAATACATACAGATAGTACTAACTAGAACAGCATCAGACCTAGGTTAAATACATACAGATAGTACTAACAGTAGAACAGCATCAGACCTGGGTTAAATACATACAGATAGTACTAACTAGAACAGCATCAGACCTGGGTTAAATACATACAGATAGTACTAACTAGAACAGCATCAGACCTGGGTTAAATACATACAGATAGTACTAACTAGAACAGCATCAGACCTGGGTTAAATACATACAGATAGTACTAACTAGAACAGCATCAGACCTGGGTTAAATACATACAGATAGTACTAACTAGAACAGCATCAGACCTGGGTTAAATACATACAGATAGTACTAACTAGAACAGCATCAGACCTGGGTTAAATACATACAGATAGTACTAACTAGAACAGCATCAGACCTGGGTTAAATACATACAGATAGTACTAACTAGAACAGCATCAGACCTGGGTTAAATACATACAGATAGTACTAACTAGAACAGCATCAGACCTGGGTTAAATACATACAGATAGTACTAACTAGAACAGCATCAGACCTGGGTTAAATACATACAGATAGTACTAACTAGAACAGCATCAGACCTGGGTTAAATACATACAGATAGTACTAACTAGAACAGCATCAGACCTGGGTTAAATACATACAGATAGTACTAACTAGAACAGCATCAGACCTGGGTTAAATACATACAGATAGTACTAACTACTGTAGAACAGCATCAGACCTGGGTTAAATACATACAGATAGTACTAACTAGAACAGCATCAGACCTGGGTTAAATACATACAGATAGTACTAACTAGAACAGCATCAGACCTGGGTTAAATACATACAGATAGTACTAACTAGAACAGCATCAGACCTGGGTTAAATACATACAGATAGTACTAACTAGAACAGCATCAGACCTGGGTTAAATACATACAGATAGTACTAACTAGAACAGCATCAGACCTGGGTTAAATACATACAGATAGTACTAACTAGAACAGCATCAGACCTGGGTTAAATACATACAGATAGTACTAACTAGAACAGCATCAGACCTGGGTTAAATACATACAGATAGTACTAACTAGAACAGCATCAGACCTGGGTTAAATACATACAGATAGTACTAACTAGAACAGCATCAGACCTGGGTTAAATACATACAGATAGTACTAACTAGAACAGCATCAGACCTGGGTTAAATACATACAGATAGTACTAACTAGAACAGCATCAGACCTGGGTTAAATACATACAGATAGTACTAACGTAGAACAGCATCAGACCTGGGTTAAATACATACAGATAGTACTAACTAGAACAGCATCAGACCTGGGTTAAATACATACAGATAGTACTAACTAGAGACAGCATCAGACCTGGGTTAAATACATACAGATAGTACTAACTAGAACAGCATCAGACCTGGGTTAAATACATACAGATAGTACTAACTAGAACAGCATCAGACCTGGGTTAAATACATACAGATAGTACTAACTAGAACAGCATCAGACCTGGGTTAAATACATACAGATAGTACTAACTAGAACAGCATCAGACCTGGGTTAAATACATACAGATAGTACTAACTAGAACAGCATCAGACCTGGGTTAAATACATACAGATAGTACTAACTAGAACAGCATCAGACCTGGGTTAAATACATACAGATAGTACTAACTAGAACAGCATCAGACCTGGGTTAAATACATACAGATAGTACTAACTACAGAACAGCATCAGACCTGGGTTAAATACATACAGATAGTACTAACTAGAACAGCATCAGACCTGGGTTAAATACATACAGATAGTACTAACTTGTAGAACAGCATCAGACCTGGGTTAAATACATACAGATAGTACTAACTAGAACAGCATCAGACCTGGGTTAAATACATACAGATAGTACTAACTAGAACAGCATCAGACCTGGGTTAAATACATACAGATAGTACTAACTAGAACAGCATCAGACCTGGGTTAAATACATACAGATAGTACTAACTAGAACAGCATCAGACCTGGGTTAAATACATACAGATAGTACTAACTAGAACAGCATCAGACCTGGGTTAAATACATACAGATAGTACTAACTAGAACAGCATCAGACCTGGGTTAAATACATACAGATAGTACTAACTACTGTAGAACAGCATCAGACCTGGGTTAAATACATACAGATAGTACTAACTAGAACAGCATCAGACCTGGGTTAAATACATACAGATAGTACTAACTAGAACAGGCATCAGACCTGGGTTAAATACATACAGATAGTACTAACTAGAACAGCATCAGACCTGGGTTAAATACATACAGATAGTACTAACTAGAACAGCATCAGACCTGGGTTAAATACATACAGATAGTACTAACTAGAACAGCATCAGACCTGGGTTAAATACATACAGATAGTACTAACGTAGAACAGCATCAGACCTGGGTTAAATACATACAGATAGTACTAACTAGAACAGCATCAGACCTGGGTTAAATACATACAGATAGTACTAACTAGAACAGCATCAGACCTGGGTTAAATACATACAGATAGTACTAACTAGAACAGCATCAGACCTGGGTTAAATACATACAGATAGTACTAACGTAGAACAGCATCAGACCTGGGTTAAATACATACAGATAGTACTAACTAGAACAGCATCAGACCTGGGTTAAATACATACAGATAGTACTAACTAGAACAGCATCAGACCTGGGTTAAATACATACAGATAGTACTAACTAGAACAGCATCAGACCTGGGTTAAATACATACAGATAGTACTAACTAGAACAGCATCAGACCTGGGTTAAATACATACAGATAGTACTAACGTAGAACAGCATCAGACCTGGGTTAAATACATACAGATAGTACTAACTAGAACAGCATCAGACCTGGGTTAAATACATACAGATAGTACTAACTAGAACAGGCATCAGACCTGGGTTAAATACATACAGATAGTACTAACTAGAACAGCATCAGACCTGGGTTAAATACATACAGATAGTACTAACTAGAACAGCATCAGACCTGGGTTAAATACATACAGATAGTACTAACTAGAACAGCATCAGACCTGGGTTAAATACATACAGATAGTACTAACTAGAACAGCATCAGACCTGGGTTAAATACATACAGATAGTACTAACTAGAACAGCATCAGACCTGGGTTAAATACATACAGATAGTACTAACTAGAACAGCATCAGACCTGGGTTAAATACATACAGATAGTACTAACTAGAACAGCATCAGACCTGGGTTAAATACATACAGATAGTACTAACTAGAACAGCATCAGACCTGGGTTAAATACATACAGATAGTACTAACTCGTAGAACAGCATCAGACCTGGGTTAAATACATACAGATAGTACTAACTAGAACAGCATCAGACCTGGGTTAAATACATACAGATAGTACTAACTAGAACAGCATCAGACCTGGGTTAAATACATACAGATAGTACTAACTAGAACAGGCATCAGACCTGGGTTAAATACATACAGATAGTACTAACTAGAACAGCATCAGACCTGGGTTAAATACATACAGATAGTACTAACTAGAACAGCATCAGACCTGGGTTAAATACATACAGATAGTACTAACTAGAACAGGCATCAGACCTGGGTTAAATACATACAGATAGTACTAACTACTGTAGAACAGCATCAGACCTGGGTTAAATACATACAGATAGTACTAACTAGAACAGCATCAGACCTGGGTTAAATACATACAGATAGTACTAACTAGAACAGGCATCAGACCTGGGTTAAATACATACAGATAGTACTAACTAGAACAGCATCAGACCTGGGTTAAATACATACAGATAGTACTAACTACTGTAGAACAGCATCAGACCTGGGTTAAATACATACAGATAGTACTAACTAGAACAGCATCAGACCTGGGTTAAATACATACAGATAGTACTAACTAGAACAGCATCAGACCTGGGTTAAATACATACAGATAGTACTAACTAGAACAGCATCAGACCTGGGTTAAATACATACAGATAGTACTAACTAGAACAGCATCAGACCTGGGTTAAATACATACAGATAGTACTAACGTAGAACAGCATCAGACCTGGGTTAAATACATACAGATAGTACTAACTAGAACAGCATCAGACCTGGGTTAAATACATACAGATAGTACTAACTAGAACAGCATCAGACCTGGGTTAAATACATACAGATAGTACTAACTAGAACAGCATCAGACCTGGGTTAAATACATACAGATAGTACTAACTAGAACAGCATCAGACCTGGGTTAAATACATACAGATAGTACTAACTAGAACAGGCATCAGACCTGGGTTAAATACATACAGATAGTACTAACTAGAACAGCATCAGACCTGGGTTAAATACATACAGATAGTACTAACTAGAACAGCATCAGACCTGGGTTAAATACATACAGATAGTACTAACTAGAACAGCATCAGACCTGGGTTAAATACATACAGATAGTACTAACTAGAACAGCATCAGACCTGGGTTAAATACATACAGATAGTACTAACTAGAACAGCATCAGACCTGGGTTAAATACATACAGATAGTACTAACTAGAACAGGCATCAGACCTGGGTTAAATACATACAGATAGTACTAACTAGAACAGCATCAGACCTGGGTTAAATACATACAGATAGTACTAACGTAGAACAGCATCAGACCTGGGTTAAATACATACAGATAGTACTAACTAGAACAGCATCAGACCTGGGTTAAATACATACAGATAGTACTAACTAGAACAGCATCAGACCTGGGTTAAATACATACAGATAGTACTAACTAGAACAGCATCAGACCTGGGTTAAATACATACAGATAGTACTAACTAGAACAGCATCAGACCTGGGTTAAATACATACAGATAGTACTAACGTAGAACAGCATCAGACCTGGGTTAAATACATACAGATAGTACTAACGTAGAACAGCATCAGACCTAGGTTAAATACATACAGATAGTACTAACTAGAACAGCATCAGACCTGGGTTAAATACATACAGATAGTACTAACTAGAACAGCATCAGACCTGGGTTAAATACATACAGATAGTACTAACTAGAACAGCATCAGACCTGGGTTAAATACATACAGATAGTACTAACTAGAACAGCATCAGACCTGGGTTAAATACATACAGATAGTACTAACTAGAACAGCATCAGACCTAGGTTAAATACATACAGATAGTACTAACTAGAACAGCATCAGACCTGGGTTAAATACATACAGATAGTACTAACTAGAACAGCATCAGACCTGGGTTAAATACATACAGATAGTACTAACTAGAACAGCATCAGACCTGGGTTAAATACATACAGATAGTACTAACTAGAACAGCATCAGACCTGGGTTAAATACATACAGATAGTACTAACTAGAACAGCATCAGACCTGGGTTAAATACATACAGATAGTACTAACTAGAACAGCATCAGACCTGGGTTAAATACATACAGATAGTACTAACTAGAACAGCATCAGACCTGGGTTAAATACATACAGATAGTACTAACTAGAACAGCATCAGACCTGGGTTAAATACATACAGATAGTACTAACTAGAACAGCATCAGACCTGGGTTAAATACATACAGATAGTACTAACTAGAACAGCATCAGACCTGGGTTAAATACATACAGATAGTACTAACTAGAACAGCATCAGACCTGGGTTAAATACATACAGATAGTACTAACTAGAACAGCATCAGACCTGGGTTAAATACATACAGATAGTACTAACTAGAACAGCATCAGACCTGGGTTAAATACATACAGATAGTACTAACTAGAACAGCATCAGACCTGGGTTAAATACATACAGATAGTACTAACTAGAACAGCATCAGACCTGGGTTAAATACATACAGATAGTACTAACTAGAACAGCATCAGACCTGGGTTAAATACATACAGATAGTACTAACTAGAACAGCATCAGACCTGGGTTAAATACATACAGATAGTACTAACTAGAACAGCATCAGACCTGGGTTAAATACATACAGATAGTACTAACTAGAACAGCATCAGACCTGGGTTAAATACATACAGATAGTACTAACGTAGAACAGCATCAGACCTGGGTTAAATACATACAGATAGTACTAACGTAGAACAGCATCAGACCTGGGTTAAATACATACAGATAGTACTAACTAGAACAGCATCAGACCTGGGTTAAATACATACAGATAGTACTAACTAGAACAGCATCAGACCTGGGTTAAATACATACAGATAGTACTAACTAGAACAGCATCAGACCTAGGTTAAATACATACAGATAGTACTAACTGTAGAACAGGCATCAGACCTGGGTTAAATACATACAGATAGTACTAACTAGAACAGCATCAGACCTGGGTTAAATACATACAGATAGTACTAACTAGAACAGCATCAGACCTGGGTTAAATACATACAGATAGTACTAACTAGAACAGCATCAGACCTGGGTTAAATACATACAGATAGTACTAACTAGAACAGCATCAGACCTGGGTTAAATACATACAGATAGTACTAACTAGAACAGCATCAGACCTGGGTTAAATACATACAGATAGTACTAACTAGAACAGCATCAGACCTGGGTTAAATACATACAGATAGTACTAACTAGAACAGCATCAGACCTGGGTTAAATACATACAGATAGTACTAACTAGAACAGCATCAGACCTGGGTTAAATACATACAGATAGTACTAACTAGAACAGCATCAGACCTGGGTTAAATACATACAGATAGTACTAACTAGAACAGCATCAGACCTGGGTTAAATACATACAGATAGTACTAACTAGAACAGCATCAGACCTGGGTTAAATACATACAGATAGTACTAACGTAGAACAGCATCAGACCTGGGTTAAATACATACAGATAGTACTAACTAGAACAGCATCAGACCTGGGTTAAATACATACAGATAGTACTAACTAGAACAGCATCAGACCTGGGTTAAATACATACAGATAGTACTAACGTAGAACAGCATCAGACCTGGGTTAAATACATACAGATAGTACTAACTAGAACAGCATCAGACCTGGGTTAAATACATACAGATAGTACTAACTAGAACAGCATCAGACCTGGGTTAAATACATACAGATAGTACTAACTAGAACAGCATCAGACCTAGGTTAAATACATACAGATAGTACTAACTAGAACAGCATCAGACCTAAGTTAAATACATACAGATAGTACTAACTAGAACAGCATCAGACCTGGGTTAAATACATACAGATAGTACTAACTAGAACAGCATCAGACCTGGGTTAAATACATACAGATAGTACTAACTAGAACAGCATCAGACCTGGGTTAAATACATACAGATAGTACTAACTAGAACAGCATCAGACCTAGGTTAAATACATACAGATAGTACTAACTAGAACAGCATCAGACCTGGGTTAAATACATACAGATAGTACTAACTAGAACAGCATCAGACCTGGGTTAAATACATACAGATAGTACTAACGTAGAACAGCATCAGACCTGGGTTAAATACATACAGATAGTACTAACTAGAACAGCATCAGACCTGGGTTAAATACATACAGATAGTACTAACTAGAACAGCATCAGACCTGGGTTAAATACATACAGATAGTACTAACGTAGAACAGGCATCAGACCTGGGTTAAATACATACAGATAGTACTAACTAGAACAGCATCAGACCTGGGTTAAATACATACAGATAGTACTAACTAGAACAGCATCAGACCTGGGTTAAATACATACAGATAGTACTAACTAGAACAGCATCAGACCTGGGTTAAATACATACAGATAGTACTAACGTAGAACAGCATCAGACCTGGGTTAAATACATACAGATAGTACTAACTAGAACAGCATCAGACCTGGGTTAAATACATACAGATAGTACTAACTAGAACAGCATCAGACCTGGGTTAAATACATACAGATAGTACTAACGTAGAACAGCATCAGACCTGGGTTAAATACATACAGATAGTACTAACTAGAACAGCATCAGACCTGGGTTAAATACATACAGATAGTACTAACTAGAACAGCATCAGACCTGGGTTAAATACATACAGATAGTACTAACTAGAACAGGCATCAGACCTGGGTTAAATACATACAGATAGTACTAACTAGAACAGCATCAGACCTGGGTTAAATACATACAGATAGTACTAACTAGAACAGCATCAGACCTGGGTTAAATACATACAGATAGTACTAACGTAGAACAGCATCAGACCTGGGTTAAATACATACAGATAGTACTAACTAGAACAGCATCAGACCTGGGTTAAATACATACAGATAGTACTAACAGTAGAACAGCATCAGACCTGGGTTAAATACATACAGATAGTACTAACTAGAACAGCATCAGACCTGGGTTAAATACATACAGATAGTACTAACTAGAACAGCATCAGACCTGGGTTAAATACATACAGATAGTACTAACTAGAACAGCATCAGACCTGGGTTAAATACATACAGATAGTACTAACTACTGTAGAACAGCATCAGACCTGGGTTAAATACATACAGATAGTACTAACTAGAACAGCATCAGACCTGAGTTAAATACATACAGATAGTACTAACTAGAACAGCATCAGACCTGGGTTAAATACATACAGATAGTACTAACTAGAACAGCATCAGACCTGGGTTAAATACATACAGATAGTACTAACTAGAACAGCATCAGACCTGGGTTAAATACATACAGATAGTACTAACTAGAACAGCATCAGACCTGGGTTAAATACATACAGATAGTACTAACAGTAGAACAGCATCAGACCTGAGTTAAATACATACAGATAGTACTAACTAGAACAGCATCAGACCTGGGTTAAATACATACAGATAGTACTAACTAGAACAGCATCAGACCTGGGTTAAATACATACAGATAGTACTAACTAGAACAGCATCAGACCTGGGTTAAATACATACAGATAGTACTAACTAGAACAGCATCAGACCTGGGTTAAATACATACAGATAGTACTAACTAGAACAGCATCAGACCTGGGTTAAATACATACAGATAGTACTAACTAGAACAGCATCAGACCTGGGTTAAATACATACAGATAGTACTAACTAGAACAGCATCAGACCTGGGTTAAATACATACAGATAGTACTAACAGTAGAACAGCATCAGACCTGGGTTAAATACATACAGATAGTACTAACTAGAACAGCATCAGACCTGGGTTAAATACATACAGATAGTACTAACTAGAACAGCATCAGACCTGGGTTAAATACATACAGATAGTACTAACTAGAACAGCATCAGACCTGGGTTAAATACATACAGATAGTACTAACTAGAACAGGCATCAGACCTGGGTTAAATACATACAGATAGTACTAACTAGAACAGCATCAGACCTGGGTTAAATACATACAGATAGTACTAACAGTAGAACAGCATCAGACCTGGGTTAAATACATACAGATAGTACTAACTAGAACAGCATCAGACCTGGGTTAAATACATACAGATAGTACTAACTAGAACAGCATCAGACCTGGGTTAAATACATACAGATAGTACTAACTAGAACAGCATCAGACCTGGGTTAAATACATACAGATAGTACTAACTAGAACAGCATCAGACCTGGGTTAAATACATACAGATAGTACTAACTAGAACAGCATCAGACCTGGGTTAAATACATACAGATAGTACTAACTAGAACAGCATCAGACCTGGGTTAAATACATACAGATAGTACTAACTAGAACAGCATCAGACCTAGGTTAAATACATACAGATAGTACTAACTAGAACAGCATCAGACCTGGGTTAAATACATACAGATAGTACTAACTAGAACAGCATCAGACCTGGGTTAAATACATACAGATAGTACTAACGTAGAACAGCATCAGACCTGGGTTAAATACATACAGATAGTACTAACTAGAACAGCATCAGACCTGGGTTAAATACATACAGATAGTACTAACTAGAACAGCATCAGACCTGGGTTAAATACATACAGATAGTACTAACGTAGAACAGCATCAGACCTGGGTTAAATACATACAGATAGTACTAACTAGAACAGCATCAGACCTGGGTTAAATACATACAGATAGTACTAACTAGAACAGCATCAGACCTGGGTTAAATACATACAGATAGTACTAACTAGAACAGCATCAGACCTGGGTTAAATACATACAGATAGTACTAACAGTAGAACAGCATCAGACCTGGGTTAAATACATACAGATAGTACTAACTAGAACAGCATCAGACCTGGGTTAAATACATACAGATAGTACTAACTAGAACAGCATCAGACCTGGGTTAAATACATACAGATAGTACTAACTAGAACAGCATCAGACCTAGGTTAAATACATACAGATAGTACTAACTAGAACAGCATCAGACCTGGGTTAAATACATACAGATAGTACTAACTAGAACAGCATCAGACCTGGGTTAAATACATACAGATAGTACTAACTAGAACAGCATCAGACCTGGGTTAAATACATACAGATAGTACTAACTAGAACAGCATCAGACCTGAGTTAAATACATACAGATAGTACTAACTAGAACAGCATCAGACCTGGGTTAAATACATACAGATAGTACTAACTAGAACAGCATCAGACCTGGGTTAAATACATACAGATAGTACTAACTAGAACAGCATCAGACCTGGGTTAAATACATACAGATAGTACTAACTAGAACAGCATCAGACCTGGGTTAAATACATACAGATAGTACTAACGTAGAACAGGCATCAGACCTGGGTTAAATACATACAGATAGTACTAACTAGAACAGCATCAGACCTGGGTTAAATACATACAGATAGTACTAACGTAGAACAGCATCAGACCTGGGTTAAATACATACAGATAGTACTAACTAGAACAGCATCAGACCTGGGTTAAATACATACAGATAGTACTAACTAGAACAGCATCAGACCTGGGTTAAATACATACAGATAGTACTAACTAGAACAGGCATCAGACCTGGGTTAAATACATACAGATAGTACTAACTAGAACAGCATCAGACCTGGGTTAAATACATACAGATAGTACTAACTAGAACAGCATCAGACCTGGGTTAAATACATACAGATAGTACTAACTAGAACAGCATCAGACCTGGGTTAAATACATACAGATAGTACTAACTACTGTAGAACAGCATCAGACCTGGGTTAAATACATACAGATAGTACTAACTAGAACAGCATCAGACCTGGGTTAAATACATACAGATAGTACTAACGTAGAACAGCATCAGACCTGGGTTAAATACATACAGATAGTACTAACTAGAACAGCATCAGACCTGGGTTAAATACATACAGATAGTACTAACTAGAACAGCATCAGACCTGGGTTAAATACATACAGATAGTACTAACTAGAACAGCATCAGACCTGGGTTAAATACATACAGATAGTACTAACTAGAACAGCATCAGACCTGGGTTAAATACATACAGATAGTACTAACTAGAACAGCATCAGACCTGGGTTAAATACATACAGATAGTACTAACTAGAACAGCATCAGACCTGGGTTAAATACATACAGATAGTACTAACTAGAACAGCATCAGACCTGGGTTAAATACATACAGATAGTACTAACTAGAACAGCATCAGACCTGGGTTAAATACATACAGATAGTACTAACTAGAACAGCATCAGACCTGGGTTAAATACATACAGATAGTACTAACTAGAACAGCATCAGACCTGGGTTAAATACATACAGATAGTACTAACTAGAACAGCATCAGACCTGGGTTAAATACATACAGATAGTACTAACTAGAACAGCATCAGACCTGGGTTAAATACATACAGATAGTACTAACTAGAACAGCATCAGACCTGGGTTAAATACATACAGATAGTACTAACTAGAACAGCATCAGACCTGGGTTAAATACATACAGATAGTACTAACTAGAACAGCATCAGACCTGGGTTAAATACATACAGATAGTACTAACTAGAACAGCATCAGACCTGGGTTAAATACATACAGATAGTACTAACTAGAACAGCATCAGACCTGGGTTAAATACATACAGATAGTACTAACTAGAACAGCATCAGACCTGGGTTAAATACATACAGATAGTACTAACTAGAACAGCATCAGACCTGGGTTAAATACATACAGATAGTACTAACTAGAACAGCATCAGACCTGGGTTAAATACATACAGATAGTACTAACTAGAACAGCATCAGACCTGGGTTAAATACATACAGATAGTACTAACTAGAACAGGCATCAGACCTGGGTTAAATACATACAGATAGTACTAACTAGAACAGCATCAGACCTGGGTTAAATACATACAGATAGTACTAACTAGAACAGGCATCAGACCTGGGTTAAATACATACAGATAGTACTAACTAGAACAGCATCAGACCTGGGTTAAATACATACAGATAGTACTAACTAGAACAGCATCAGACCTGGGTTAAATACATACAGATAGTACTAACTAGAACAGCATCAGACCTGGGTTAAATACATACAGATAGTACTAACTAGAACAGCATCAGACCTGGGTTAAATACATACAGATAGTACTAACTAGAACAGCATCAGACCTGGGTTAAATACATACAGATAGTACTAACTAGAACAGCATCAGACCTGGGTTAAATACATACAGATAGTACTAACTAGAACAGCATCAGACCTGGGTTAAATACATACAGATAGTACTAACTAGAACAGCATCAGACCTGGGTTAAATACATACAGATAGTACTAACTAGAACAGCATCAGACCTGAGTTAAATACATACAGATAGTACTAACTAGAACAGCATCAGACCTGGGTTAAATACATACAGATAGTACTAACTAGAACAGCATCAGACCTAGGTTAAATACATACAGATAGTACTAACTAGAACAGCATCAGACCTGGGTTAAATACATACAGATAGTACTAACTAGAACAGGCATCAGACCTGGGTTAAATACATACAGATAGTACTAACTAGAACAGCATCAGACCTGGGTTAAATACATACAGATAGTACTAACTAGAACAGCATCAGACCTGGGTTAAATACATACAGATAGTACTAACTAGAACAGCATCAGACCTGGGTTAAATACATACAGATAGTACTAACTAGAACAGCATCAGACCTGGGTTAAATACATACAGATAGTACTAACTGTAGAACAGCATCAGACCTGGGTTAAATACATACAGATAGTACTAACTAGAACAGCATCAGACCTGGGTTAAATACATACAGATAGTACTAACTAGAACAGCATCAGACCTGGGTTAAATACATACAGATAGTACTAACTAGAACAGCATCAGACCTGGGTTAAATACATACAGATAGTACTAACTAGAACAGCATCAGACCTGGGTTAAATACATACAGATAGTACTAACTAGAACAGCATCAGACCTGGGTTAAATACATACAGATAGTACTAACTAGAACAGCATCAGACCTGGGTTAAATACATACAGATAGTACTAACTAGAACAGCATCAGACCTGGGTTAAATACATACAGATAGTACTAACTAGAACAGCATCAGACCTGGGGTTAAATACATACAGATAGTACTAACTAGAACAGCATCAGACCTGGGTTAAATACATACAGATAGTACTAACTAGAACAGGCATCAGACCTGGGTTAAATACATACAGATAGTACTAACTAGAACAGCATCAGACCTGGGTTAAATACATACAGATAGTACTAACTAGAACAGCATCAGACCTGGGTTAAATACATACAGATAGTACTAACTAGAACAGCATCAGACCTGGGTTAAATACATACAGATAGTACTAACTAGAACAGCATCAGACCTGGGTTAAATACATACAGATAGTACTAACTAGAACAGCATCAGACCTGGGTTTAATACATACAGATAGTACTAACTAGAACAGCATCAGACCTGGGTTAAATACATACAGATAGTACTAACTAGAACAGGCATCAGACCTGGGTTAAATACATAGAGATAGTACTAACTAGAACAGCATCAGACCTGGGTTAAATACATACAGATAGTACTAACTAGAACAGCATCAGACCTGGGTTAAATACATACAGATAGTACTAACTAGAACAGGCATCAGACCTGGGTTAAATACATACAGATAGTACTAACTAGAACAGCATCAGACCTGGGTTAAATACATACAGATAGTACTAACTAGAACAGCATCAGACCTGGGTTAAATACATACAGATAGTACTAACTAGAACAGCATCAGACCTGAGTTAAATACATACAGATAGTACTAACTAGAACAGCATCAGACCTGGGTTAAATACATACAGATAGTACTAACTAGAATAGAACAGCATCAGACCTGGGTTAAATACATACAGATAGTACTAACTTAGAACAGCATCAGACCTGGGTTAAATACATACAGATAGTACTAACTAGAACAGCATCAGACCTGGGTTAAATACATACAGATAGTACTAACTAGAACAGCATCAGACCTGGGTTAAATACATACAGATAGTACTAACTAGAACAGGCATCAGACCTGGGTTAAATACATACAGATAGTACTAACTAGAACAGCATCAGACCTGGGTTAAATACATACAGATAGTACTAACTAGAACAGCATCAGACCTGGGTTAAATACATACAGATAGTACTAACTAGAACAGCATCAGACCTGGGTTAAATACATACAGATAGTACTAACTAGAACAGCATCAGACCTGGGTTAAATACATACAGATAGTACTAACTAGAACAGCATCAGACCTGGTTTAAATACATACAGATAGTACTAACTAGAACAGCATCAGACCTGGGTTAAATACATACAGATAGTACTAACTAGAACAGCATCAGACCTGGGTTAAATACATACAGATAGTACTAACTAGAACAGCATCAGACCTGGGTTAAATACATACAGATAGTACTAACTAGAACAGCATCAGACCTGGGTTAAATACATACAGATAGTACTAACTAGAACAGCATCAGACCTGGGTTAAATACATACAGATAGTACTAACTAGAACAGCATCAGACCTGGGTTAAATACATACAGATAGTACTAACTAGAACAGCATCAGACCTGGGTTAAATACATACAGATAGTACTAACTAGAACAGCATCAGACCTGGGTTAAATACATACAGATAGTACTAACTAGAACAGGCATCAGACCTGGGTTAAATACATACAGATAGTACTAACTAGAACAGCATCAGACCTGGGTTAAATACATACAGATAGTACTAACTACTGTAGAACAGCATCAGACCTGGGTTAAATACATACAGATAGTACTAACTAGAACAGCATCAGACCTGGGTTAAATACATACAGATAGTACTAACCTAGAACAGCATCAGACCTGGGTTAAATACATACAGATAGTACTAACTCTTAGAACAGCATCAGACCTGGGTTAAATACATACAGATAGTACTAACTAGAACAGCATCAGACCTGGGTTAAATACATACAGATAGTACTAACTAGAACAGCATCAGACCTGGGTTAAATACATACAGATAGTACTAACTAGAACAGCATCAGACCTGGGTTAAATACATACAGATAGTACTAACTAGAACAGCATCAGACCAGGGTTAAATACATACAGATAGTACTAACTAGAACAGCATCAGACCTGGGTTAAATACATACAGATAGTACTAACTAGAACAGCATCAGACCTGGGTTAAATACATACAGATAGTACTAACTAGAACAGCATCAGACCTGGGTTAAATACATACAGATAGTACTAACTAGAACAGCATCAGACCTGGGTTAAATACATACAGATAGTACTAACTAGAACAGCATCAGACCTGGGTTAAATACATACAGATAGTACTAACTAGAACAGCATCAGACCTGGGTTAAATACATACAGATAGTACTAACTAGAACAGCATCAGACCTGGGTTAAATACATACAGATAGTACTAACTAGAACAGCATCAGACCTGGGTTAAATACAGTGAGGGAAAAAAGTATTTGATCCCCTGCTGATTTTGTGTTTGCCCACTGACAAAAACATGATCAGTCTATAATTTTAATGGTAGGTTTATTTGAACAGTGAGAGACAGAATAACAACAACAAAATCCAGAAAAACGCATATCAAAAATTGTATAAATTGATTTGCATTTTAATGAGGGAAATAAGTATTTGACCCCTCTGCAAAACATGACTTAGTACTTGGTGGCAAAACCCTTGTTTGCAATCACAGAGGTCAGACGTTTCTTGTAGTTGGCCACCAGGTTTGCACACATCTCAGGAGGGATCTTGTCCCATTTCTCTTTGCAGATCTTCTCCAAGTCATTAACGTTTCGAGCCTGATGTTTGGCAACTCGAACCTTCAGCTCCCTCCACAGATTTTCTATGTGATTAAGGTCTGAAGACTGGCTAGGCCACTCCAGGACCTTAATGTGCTTCTTCTTGAGCCACTCCTTTGTTGCCTTGGCCATGTGTTTTGGGTCATTGTCATGCTGGAATACCCATCCACGACCCATTTTCAACGCCCTGGCTGAGGGAAGGAGGTTCTCACCCAAGATTTGACGGTACATGGTCCCGTCCATCGTCCCTTTGATGCGGTGAAGTTGTCCTGTCCCCTTAGCAGAAAGACCCCCCCAAAGCATAATGTTTCCACCTCCATGTTTGACGGTGGGGATGGTGTTCTTGGGGTCATAGGCAGCATTCCTCCTCCTCCAAACACGGCGAGTTGAGTTGATGCCAAAGAGCTCGATTTTGGTCTCATCTGACCACAACACTTTCACCCAGTTCTCCTCTGAATCATTCAGATGTTCATTGGCAAACTTCAGACGGCCCTGTATACAGTGGGGGAAAAAGTATTTAGTCAGCCACCAATTGTGCAAGTTCTCCCACTTAAAAAGATGAGAGAGGCCTGTAATTTTCATCATAGGTACACGTCAACTATGACAGACAAAATGAAAAAAAAAATGAAAAGAAATCAAATTGTAGGATTTTTAATAAATTTATTTGCAAATTATGGTGGAAAATAAGTATTTGGTCAATAACAAAAGTTTCTCAATACTTTGTTATATACCCTTTGTTGGCAATGACACAGGTCAAACGTTTTCTGTAAGTCTTCACAAGGTTTTCACACACTGTTGCTGGTATTTTGGCCCATTCCTCCATGCAGATCTCCTCTAGAGCAGTTATGTTTTGGGGCTGTCGCTGGGCAACACAGACTTTCAACTCCCTCCAAAGATTTTCTATGGGGTTGAGATCTGGAGACTGGCTAGGCCACTCCAGGACCTTGAAATGCTTCTTACGAAGCCACTCCTTCGTTGCCCGGGCGTTGTGTTTGGGATCATTGTCATGCTGAAAGATCCAGCCACGTTTCATCTTCAATGCCCTTGCTGATGGAAGGAGGTTTTCACTCAAAATCTCACGATACATGGCCCCATTCATTCTTTCCTTTACACGGATCAGTCGTCCTGGTCCCTTTGCAGAAAAACAGCCCCAAAGCATGATGTTTTCACCCCCATACTTCACAGTAGGTATGGTGTTCTTTGGATGCAACTCAGCATTCTTTGTCCTCCAAACACGGCCTGAGTTGAGTTTTTACCAAAAAGTTATATTTTGGTTTCATCTGACCATATGACATTCTCCCAATCCTCTTCTGGATCATCCAAATGCACTCTAGCAAACTTCAGACGGGCCTGGACATGTACTGGCTTAAGCAGGGGGACACGTCTTGCACTGCAGGATTTGAGTCCTGGCGGCATAGTGTGTTACTGATGGTAGGCTTTGTTACTTTGGTCCCAGCTCTCTGCAGGTAATTCACTAGGTCCCCCGTGTGGTTCTGGGATTTTTGCTCACCGTTCTTGTGATCATTTTGACCCCACGGGTGAGATCTTGCGTGGAGCCCCAGATCGAGGGAGATTATCAGTGGTCTTGTATGTCTTCCATTTCCTAATAATTGCTCCCACAGTTGATTTCTTCAAACCAAGCTGCTTACCTATTGCAGATTCAGTCTTCCCAGCCTGGTGCAGGTCTACAATTTTGTTTCTGGTGTCCTTTGACAGCTCTTTGGTCTTGGCCTTAGTAGAGTTTTGAGTGTGACTGTTTGAGGTTGTGGACAGGTGTCTTTTATACTGATAACAAGTTCAAACAGGTGCCATTAATACAGGTAACGAGTGGAGGACAGAGGAGCCTCTTAAAGAAGAAGTTACAGGTCTGTGAGAGCCAGAAATCTTGCTTGTTTGTAGGTGACCAAATACTTATTTTCCACCAAAATGTGCAAATAAATTCATAAAAAATCCTACAATGTGATTTTCTGGATTTATTTTTCTCAATTTGTCTGTCATAGTTGACGTGTACCTATGATGAAAATTACAGGCCTCTCTCATCGTTTTAATAGGGAGAACTTGCACAATTGGTGGCTGACTAAATACTTTTTTTCCCCACTGTATGTGCTTTCTTGAGCAGGGGGACCTTGCGGGCGCTGCAGGATTTCAGTCCTTCACGGCATACTGTGTTACCAATTGTTTTCTTGGTGACTATGGTCCCAGCTGCCTTGAGATCATTGACTAGATCCTCCCGTGTAGTTCTGGGCTGATTCCTCACCGTTCTCATGATCATTGCAACTCCACGAGGTGAGACTTGCATGGAGCCCCAGGCCGAGGGAGATTGACAGTTATTTTGTGTTTCTTCCATTTGCGAATAATCGCACCAACTGTTGTCACCTTCTCACCAAGCTGCTTGGCGATGGTCTTGTAGCCCATTCCAGCCTTGTGTAGGTCTACAATCTTGTCCCTGACATCCTTGGGAGAGCTCTTTGGTATTGGCCATGGTGGAGAGTTTGGAATCTGATTGATTGATTGCTTCTGTGGACAGGTGTTTTTATACAGGTAACAAAAACTGAGATTAGGAGCACTCCTTTAGAGTGTGCTCCTAATCTCAGCTCATACCTGTATAAAGACTCCTGGGAACCAGAAATCTTTCTGATTGAGAGGGGTCAAATACTTATTTCCCTCATTAAAATGCAATCAATTTATAACATTTTTGACATGCGTTTTTCTGGATTTTTTTGTTGTTATTCTGTCTCTCACTGTTCAAATAAACCTACCATTAAAATTATAGACTGATCATTTCTTTGTCAGTGGGCAAACGTACCAAATCAGCAGGGGATCAAATACTTTTTTCCCTCACTGTACATACAGATAGTACTAACTACTGTAGAACAGGCATCAGACCTGGGTTAAATACATACAGATAGTACTAACTAGAACAGCATCAGACCTGGGTTAAATACATACAGATAGTACTAACTAGAACAGCATCAGACCTGGGTTAAATACATACAGATAGTACTAACTAGAACAGCATCAGACCTGGGTTAAATACATGCAGATAGTACTAACTAGAACAGCATCAGACCTGGGTTAAATACATACAGATAGTACTAACTAGAACAGCATCAGACCTGGGTTAAATACATACAAATAGTACTAACTAGAACAGCATCAGACCTGGGTTAAATATATACAGATAGTACTAACTAGAACAGCATCAGACCTGGGTTAAATACATACAGATAGTACTAATAAAATAATAATAATATACCATTTAGCAGACGCTTTTATCCAAAGCGACTTACAGTCATGCGTGCATACATTTTTGTGTATGGGTGGTCCCGGGGATCGAACCAGCTACCTTGGCGTTACAAGCGCCGTGCTCTACCAGCTGAGCTACAGAGGACCACGCAGATAGTACAGCATCAGACCTGGGTTAAATACATACAGATAGTACTAACTAGAACAGCATCAGACCTGGGTTAAATACATACAGATAGTACTAACTACTGTAGAACAGCATCAGACCTGGGTTAAATACATACAGATAGTACTAACTAGAACAGCATCAGACCTGGGTTAAATACATACAGATAGTACTAACTAGAACAGCATCAGACCTGGAGTTAAATACATACAGATAGTACTAACTACTGTAGAACAGCATCAGACCTGGGTTAAATACATACAGATAGTACTAACTAGAACAGCATCAGACCTGGGTTAAATACATACAGATAGTACTAACTAGTACAGCATCAGACCTGGGTTAAATACATACAGATAGTACTAACTAGAACAGCATCAGACCTGGGTTAAATACATACAGATAGTACTAACTAGAACAGGCATCAGACCTGGGTTAAATACATACAGATAGTACTAACTAGAACAGCATCAGACCTGGGTAAATACATACAGATAGTACTAACTAGAACAGCATCAGACCTGGGTTAAATACATACAGATAGTACTAACTAGAACAGCATCAGACCTGGGTTAAATACATACAGATAGTACTAACTAGAACAGCATCAGACCTGGGTTAAATACATACAGATAGTACTAACTAGAACAGCATCAGACCTGGGTTAAATACATACAGATAGTACTAACTAGAACAGCATCAGACCTGGGTTAAATACATACAGATAGTACTAACTACTGTAGAACAGGCATCAGACCTGGGTTAAATACATACATATAGTAATAACTAGAACAGCATCAGACCTGGGTTAAATATATACAGATAGTACTAACTAGAACAGCATCAGACCTGGGTTAAATACATACAGATAGTACATACTACTGTAGAACAGCATCAGACCTGGGTTAAATACATACAGATAGTACTAACTAGAACAGCATCAGACCTGGGTTAAATACATACAGATAGTACTAACCAGAACAGCATCAGACCTGGGTTAAATACATACAGATAGTACTAACTAGAACAGCATCAGACCTGGGTTAAATACATACAGATAGTACTAACTAGAACAGCATCAGACCTGGGTTAAATACATACAGATAGTACTAACTAGAACAGCATCAGACCTGGGTTAAATACATACAGATAGTACTAACTAGAACAGCATCAGACCTGGGTTAAATACATACAGATAGTACTAACTAGAACAGCATCAGACCTGGGTTAAATACATACAGATAGTACTAACTAGTAGAACAGCATCAGACCTGGGTTAAATACATACAGATAGTACTAACTAGAACAGCATCAGACCTGGGTTAAATACATACAGATAGTACTAACTAGAACAGCATCAGACCTGGGTTAAATACATACAGATAGTACTAACTAGAACAGCATCAGACCTGAGTTAAATACATACAGATAGTACTAACTAGAACAGCATCAGACCTGGGTTAAATACATACAGATAGTACTAACTAGAACAGCATCAGACCTAGGTTAAATACATACAGATAGTCTAACTAGAACAGCATCAGACCTGGGTTAAATACATACAGATAGTACTAACTAGAACAGCATCAGACCTGGGTTAAATACATACAGATAGTACTAACAGTAGAACAGCATCAGACCTGGGTTAAATACATACAGATAGTACTAACTAGAACAGCATCAGACCTGGGTTAAATACATACAGATAGTACTAACTAGAACAGCATCAGACCTGGGTTAAATACATACAGATAGTACTAACTAGAACAGCATCAGACCTGGGTTAAATACATACCGATATTACTAACTAGAACAGCATCAGACCTGGGTTAAATACATACAGATAGTACTAACTAGAACAGCATCAGACCTGGGTTAAATACATACAGATAGTACTAACTAGGAACAGCATCAGACCTGGGTTAAATACATACAGATAGTACTAACTAGGACAGCATCAGACCTGGGTTAAATACATACAGATAGTACTAACTAGAACAGCATCAGACCTGGGTTAAATACATACAGATAGTACTAACTAGAACAGCATCAGACCTGGGTTAAATACATACAGATAGTACTAACTAGAACAGCATCAGACCTGGGTTAAATACATACAGATAGTACTAACTAGAACAGGCATCAGACCTGGGTTAAATACATATAGATAGTACTAACTAGAACAGCATCAGACCTGGGTTAAATACATACAGATAGTACTAACTACTGTAGAACAGGCATCAGACCTGGGTTAAATACATACAGATAGTACTAACTAGAACAGGCATCAGACCTGGGTTAAATACATACAGATAGTACTAACTAGAACAACATCAGACCTGGGTTAAATACATACAGATAGTACTAACTAGAACAGCATCAGACCTGGGTTAAATACATACAGATAGTACTAACTACTGTAGAACATCATCAGACCTGGGTTAAATACATACAGATAGTACTAACTAGAACAGCATCAGACCTGGATTAAATACATACAGATAGTACTAACTAGAACAGCATCAGACCTGGGTTAAATACATACAGATAGTACTAACTAGAACAGCATCAGACCTGGGTTAAATACATACAGATAGTACTAACTAGAACAGCATCAGACCTGCGTCAAATACATACAGATAGTACTAACTAGAACAGCATCAGACCTGGGTTAAATACATACAGATAGTACCTAACTAGAACAGCATCAGACCTGGGTTAAATACATACAGATAGTACTAACTAGAACAGCATCAGACCTGGGTTAAATACATACAGATAGTACTAACTAGAACAGCATCAGACCTGGGTTAAATACATACAGATAGTACTAACTAGAACAGCATCAGACCTGGGTTAAATACATACAGATAGTACTAACTAGAACAGCATCAGACCTGGGTTAAATACATACAGATAGTACTAACTAGAACAGCATCAGACCTGGGTTAAATACATACAGATAGTACTAACTAGAACAGCATCAGACCTGGGTTAAATACATACAGATAGTACTAACTAGAACAGGCATCAGACCTGGGTTAAATACATACAGATAGTACTAACTAGAACAGCATCAGACCTGGGTTAAATACATACAGATAGTACTAACTAGAACAGCATCAGACCTGGGTTAAATACATACAGATAGTACTAACTACTGTAGAACAGGCATCAGACCTGGGTTAAATACATACAGATAGTACTAACTAGAACAGCATCAGACCTGGGTTAAATACATACAGATAGTACTAACTAGAACAGCATCAGACCTGGGTTAAATACATACAGATAGTACTAACTAGAACAGCATCAGACCTGGGTTAAATACATACAGATAGTACTAACTAGAACAGCATCAGACCTGGGTTAAATACATACAGATAGTACTAACATAGAACAGCATCAGACCTAGGTTAAATACATACAGATAGTACTAACTAGAACAGCATCAGACCTGGGTTAAATACATACAGATAGTACTAACTAGAACAGCATCAGACCTGGGTTAAATACATACAGATAGTACTAACTAGAACAGCATCAGACCTGGGTTAAATACATACAGATAGTACTAACTGAAGAACAGCATCAGACCTGGGTTAAATACAGTACAGATAGTACTAACTAGAACAGCATCAGACCTGGGTTAAATACATACAGATAGTACTAACTAGAACAGCATCAGACCTAGGTTAAATACATACAGATAGTACTAACTAGAACAGCATCAGACCTGGGTTAAATACATACAGATAGTACTAACTAGAACAGCATCAGACCTGGGTTAAATACATACAGATAGTACTAACTAGAACAGCATCAGACCTGGGTTAAATACATACAGATAGTACTAACTAGAACAGCATCAGACCTGAGTTAAATACATACAGATAGTACTAACTAGAACAGGCATCAGACCTGGGTTAAATACATACAGATAGTACTAACTAGAACAGCATCAGACCTGGGTTAAATACATACAGATAGTACTAACTAGAACAGCATCAGACCTGGGTTAAATACATACAGATAGTACTAACTAGAACAGCATCAGACCTGGGTTAAATACATACAGATAGTACTAACTAGAACAGCATCAGACCTGGGTTAAATACATACAGATAGTACTAACTAGAACAGCATCAGACCTGGGTTAAATACATACAGATAGTACTAACTAGAACAGCATCAGACCTGGGTTAAATACATACAGATAGTACTAACTCAGAACAGCATCAGACCTGGGTTAAATACATACAGATAGTACTAACTAGAACAGCATCAGACCTGGGTTAAATACATACAGATAGTACTAACTAGAACAGCATCAGACCTGGGTTAAATACATACAGATAGTACTAACTAGAACAGGCATCAGACCTGGGTTAAATACATACAGATAGTACTAACTAGAACAGCATCAGACCTGGGTTAAATACATACAGATAGTACTAACTAGAACAGCATCAGACCTGGGTTAAATACATACAGATAGTACTAACTAGAACAGCATCAGACCTGGGTTAAATACATACAGATAGTACTAACTAGAACAGCATCAGACCTGGGTTAAATACATACAGATAGTACTAACTAGAACAGCATCAGACCTGGGTTAAATACATACAGATAGTACTAACTAGAACAGCATCAGACCTGGGTTAAATACATACAGATAGTACTAACTAGAACAGCATCAGACCTGGGTTAAATACATACAGATAGTACTAACTAGAACAGCATCAGACCTGGGTTAAATACATACAGATAGTACTAACTAGAACAGCATCAGACCTGGGTTAAATACATACAGATAGTACTAACTAGAACAGCATCAGACCTGGGTTAAATACATACAGATAGTACTAACTAGAACAGCATCAGACCTGGGTTAAATACATACAGATAGTACTAACTACCGTAGAACAGCATCAGACCTGGGTTAAATACATACAGATAGTACTAACTAGAACAGCATCAGACCTGGGTTAAATACATACAGATAGTACTAACTAGAACAGCATCAGACCTGGGTTAAATACATACAGATAGTACTAACTAGAACAGCATCAGACCTGGGTTAAATTACATACAGATAGTACTAACTAGAACAGCATCAGACCTGGGTTAAATACATACAGATAGTACTAACTAGAACAGCATCAGACCTGGGTTAAATACATACAGATAGTACTAACTAGAACAGCATCAGACCTGGGTTAAATACATACAGATAGTACTAACGTAGAACAGCATCAGACCTGGGTTAAATACATACAGATAGTACTAACTAGAACAGCATCAGACCTGGGTTAAATACATACAGATAGTACTAACAGTAGAACAGCATCAGACCTGGGTTAAATACATACAGATAGTACTAACTAGAACAGCATCAGACCTGGGTTAAATACATACAGATAGTACTAACTAGAACAGCATCAGACCTGGGTTAAATACATACAGATAGTACTAACGTAGAACAGCATCAGACCTGGGTTAAATACATACAGATAGTACTAACTAGAACAGCATCAGACCTGGGTTAAATACATACAGATAGTACTAACTAGAACAGCATCAGACCTGGGTTAAATACATACAGATAGTACTAACTAGAACAGCATCAGACCTGGGTTAAATACATACAGATAGTACTAACTAGAACAGCATCAGACCTGGGTTAAATACATACAGATAGTACTAACTAGAACAGCATCAGACCTGGGTTAAATACATACAGATAGTACTAACGTAGAACAGCATCAGACCTGGGTTAAATACATACAGATAGTACTAACTAGAACAGCATCAGACCTGGGTTAAATACATACAGATAGTACTAACTAGAACAGCATCAGACCTGGGTTAAATACATACAGATAGTACTAACTAGAACAGCATCAGACCTGGGTTAAATACATACAGATAGTACTAACTAGAACAGGCATCAGACCTGGGTTAAATACATACAGATAGTACTAACTAGAACAGCATCAGACCTGGGTTAAATACATACAGATAGTACTAACTAGAACAGCATCAGACCTGGGTTAAATACATACAGATAGTACTAACTAGAACAGCATCAGACCTGGGTTAAATACATACAGATAGTACTAACTAGAACAGCATCAGACCTGGGTTAAATACATACAGATAGTACTAACTAGAACAGCATCAGACCTGGGTTAAATACATACAGATAGTACTAACTAGAACAGCATCAGACCTGGGTTAAATACATACAGATAGTACTAACTAGAACAGCATCAGACCTGGGTTAAATACATACAGATAGTACTAACTAGAACAGCATCAGACCTGGGTTAAATACATACAGATAGTACTAACTAGAACAGCATCAGACCTGGGTTAAATACATACAGATAGTACTAACTCGAGAACAGCATCAGACCTGGGTTAAATACATACAGATAGTACTAACTAGAACAGCATCAGACCTGGGTTAAATACATACAGATAGTACTAACTAGAACAGCATCAGACCTGGGTTAAATACATACAGATAGTACTAACTAGAACAGCATCAGACCTGGGTTAAATACATACAGATAGTACTAACTAGAACAGCATCAGACCTGGGTTAAATACATACAGATAGTACTAACTAGAACAGCATCAGACCTGGGTTAAATACATACAGATAGTACTAACTAGAACAGCATCAGACCTGGGTTAAATACATACAGATAGTACTAACTAGAACAGCATCAGACCTGGGTTAAATACATACAGATAGTACTAACTAGAACAGCATCAGACCTGGGTTAAATACCATACAGATAGTACTAACTAGAACAGCATCAGACCTGGGTTAAATACATACAGATAGTACTAACTAGAACAGCATCAGACCTGGGTTAAATACATACAGATAGTACTAACTAGAACAGCATCAGACCTGGGTTAAATACATACAGATAGTACTAACTAGAACAGCATCAGACCTGGGTTAAATACATACAGATAGTACTAACTAGAACAGCATCAGACCTGGGTTAAATACATACAGATAGTACTAACTAGAACAGCATCAGACCTGGGTTAAATACATACAGATAGTACTAACATGTAGAACAGCATCAGACCTGGGTTAAATACATACAGATAGTACTAACTAGAACAGCATCAGACCTGGGTTAAATACATACAGATAGTACTAACTAGAACAGCATCAGACCTGGGTTAAATACATACAGATAGTACTAACTAGAACAGCATCAGACCTGGGTTAAATACATACAGATAGTACTAACTAGAACAGCATCAGACCTGGGTTAAATACATACAGATAGTACTAACTAGAACAGCATCAGACCTGGGTTAAATACATACAGATAGTACTAACTAGAACAGCATCAGACCTGGGTTAAATACATACAGATAGTACTAACTAGAACAGCATCAGACCTGGGTTAAATACATACAGATAGTACTAACTAGAACAGCATCAGACCTGGGTTAAATACATACAGATAGTACTAACTAGAACAGCATCAGACCTGGGTTAAATACATACAGATAGTACTAACTAGAACAGCATCAGACCTGGGTTAAATACATACAGATAGTACTAACTAGAACAGCATCAGACCTGGGTTAAATACATACAGATAGTACTAACTAGAACAGCATCAGACCTGGGTTAAATACATACAGATAGTACTAACTAGAACAGCATCAGACCTGGGTTAAATACATACAGATAGTACTAACTAGAACAGCATCAGACCTGGGTTAAATACATACAGATAGTACTAACTAGAACAGCATCAGACCTGGGTTAAATACATACAGATAGTACTAACTAGAACAGCATCAGACCTGGGTTAAATACATACAGATAGTACTAACTTAGAACAGCATCAGACCTGGGTTAAATACATACAGATAGTACTAACTAGAACAGCATCAGACCTGGGTTAAATACATACAGATAGTACTAACTGAGAACAGCATCAGACCTGGGTTAAATACATACAGATAGTACTAACTAGAACAGCATCAGACCTGGGTTAAATACATACAGATAGTACTAACTAGAACAGCATCAGACCTGGGTTAAATACATACAGATAGTACTAACATAGAACAGCATCAGACCTGGGTTAAATACATACAGATAGTACTAACTAGAACAGCATCAGACCTGGGTTAAATACATACAGATAGTACTAACTAGAACAGCATCAGACCTGGGTTAAATACATACAGATAGTACTAACTAGAACAGCATCAGACCTGGGTTAAATACATACAGATAGTACTAACTGAGAACAGCATCAGACCTGGGTTAAATACATACAGATAGTACTAACTAGAACAGCATCAGACCTGGGTTAAATACATACAGATAGTACTAACTGTAGAACAGCATCAGACCTGGGTTAAATACATACAGATAGTACTAACTGTAGAACAGCATCAGACCTGGGTTAAATACATACAGATAGTACTAACTAGAACAGCATCAGACCTGGGTTAAATACATACAGATAGTACTAACTACTGTAGAACAGGCATCAGACCTGGGTTAAATACATACAGATAGTACTAACTAGAACAGCATCAGACCTGGGTTAAATACATACAGATAGTACTAACTAGAACAGCATCAGACCTGGGTTAAATACATACAGATAGTACTAACTAGAACAGCATCAGACCTGGGTTAAATACATACAGATAGTACTAACTAGAACAGCATCAGACCTGGGTTAAATACATACAGATAGTACTAACTAGAACAGGCATCAGACCTGGGTTAAATACATACAGATAGTACTAACTAGAACAGCATCAGACCTGGGTTAAATACATACAGATAGTACTAACTAGAACAGCATCAGACCTGGGTTAAATACATACAGATAGTACTAACTAGAACAGCATCAGACCTGGGTTAAATACATACAGATAGTACTAACTAGAACAGCATCAGACCTAGGTTAAATACATACAGATAGTACTAACTAGAACAGCATCAGACCTGGGTTAAATACATACAGATAGTACTAACTAGAACAGCATCAGACCTGGGTTAAATACATACAGATAGTACTAACTAGAACAGCATCAGACCTGGGTTAAATACATACAGATAGTACTAACTAGAACAGCATCAGACCTGGGTTAAATACATACAGATAGTACTAACTAGAACAGCATCAGACCTGGGTTAAATACATACAGATAGTACTAACTAGAACAGCATCAGACCTGGGTTAAATACATACAGATAGTACTAACTAGAACAGCATCAGACCTGGGTTAAATACATACAGATAGTACTAACTAGAACAGCATCAGACCTGGGTTAAATACATACAGATAGTACTAACTAGAACAGCATCAGACCTGGGTTAAATCACATACAGATAGTACTAACTAGAACAGCATCAGACCTGGGTTAAATACATACAGATAGTACTAACTAGAACAGCATCAGACCTGGGTTAAATACATACAGATAGTACTAACTAGAACAGCATCAGACCTGGGTTAAATACATACAGATAGTACTAACTAGAACAGCATCAGACCTGGGTTAAATACATACAGATAGTACTAACTAGAACAGCATCAGACCTGGGTTAAATACATACAGATAGTACTAACGTAGAACAGCATCAGACCTGGGTTAAATACATACAGATAGTACTAACTAGAACAGCATCAGACCTGGGTTAAATACATACAGATAGTACTAACTAGAACAGCATCAGACCTGGGTTAAATACATACAGATAGTACTAACTAGAACAGCATCAGACCTGGGTTAAATACATACAGATAGTACTAACTAGAACAGCATCAGACCTGGGTTAAATACATACAGATAGTACTAACGTAGAACAGCATCAGACCTGGGTTAAATACATACAGATAGTACTAACTAGAACAGCATCAGACCTGGGTTAAATACATACAGATAGTACTAACTAGAACAGCATCAGACCTGGGTTAAATACATACAGATAGTACTAACTAGAACAGCATCAGACCTGGGTTAAATACATACAGATAGTACTAACTAGAACAGCATCAGACCTGGGTTAAATACATACAGATAGTACTAACGTAGAACAGCATCAGACCTGGGTTAAATACATACAGATAGTACTAACTAGAACAGCATCAGACCTGGGTTAAATACATACAGATAGTACTAACTAGAACAGCATCAGACCTGGGTTAAATACATACAGATAGTACTAACTAGAACAGCATCAGACCTGGGTTAAATACATACAGATAGTACTAACTAGAACAGCATCAGACCTGGGTTAAATACATACAGATAGTACTAACTAGAACAGCATCAGACCTGGGTTAAATACATACAGATAGTACTAACTAGGAACAGCATCAGACCTGGGTTAAATACATACAGATAGTACTAACTAGAACAGCATCAGACCTGGGTTAAATACATACAGATAGTACTAACTAGAACAGCATCAGACCTGGGTTAAATACATACAGATAGTACTAACTAGAACAGGCATCAGACCTGGGTTAAATACATACAGATAGTACTAACTAGAACAGCATCAGACCTGGGTTAAATACATACAGATAGTACTAACTAGAACAGCATCAGACCTGGGTTAAATACATACAGATAGTACTAACTAGAACAGCATCAGACCTGGGTTAAATACATACAGATAGTACTAACTAGAACAGCATCAGACCTGGGTTAAATACATACAGATAGTACTAACTAGAACAGCATCAGACCTGGGTTAAATACATACAGATAGTACTAACTAGAACAGCATCAGACCTGGGTTAAATACATACAGATAGTACTAACTAGAACAGCATCAGACCTGGGTTAAATACATACAGATAGTACTAACTAGAACAGCATCAGACCTGGGTTAAATACATACAGATAGTACTAACTAGAACAGCATCAGACCTGGGTTAAATACATACAGATAGTACTAACTAGAACAGCATCAGACCTGGGTTAAATACATACAGATAGTACTAACTCTGTAGAACAGCATCAGACCTGGGTTAAATACATACAGATAGTACTAACTAGAACAGCATCAGACCTGGGTTAAATACATACAGATAGTACTAACTAGAACAGCATCAGACCTGGGTTAAATACATACAGATAGTACTAACTAGAACAGCATCAGACCTGGGTTAAATACATACAGATAGTACTAACTAGAACAGCATCAGACCTGGGTTAAATACATACAGATAGTACTAACTAGAACAGCATCAGACCTGGGTTAAATACATACAGATAGTACTAACTAGAACAGCATCAGACCTGGGTTAAATACATACAGATAGTACTAACTAGAACAGCATCAGACCTGGGTTAAATACATACAGATAGTACTAACTAGAACAGCATCAGACCTGGGTTAAATACATACAGATAGTACTAACTAGAACAGCATCAGACCTGGGTTAAATACATACAGATAGTACTAACTAGAACAGCATCAGACCTGGGTTAAATACATACAGATAGTACTAACTAGAACAGCATCAGACCTGGGTTAAATACATACAGATAGTACTAACTAGAACAGCATCAGACCTGGGTTAAATACATACAGATAGTACTAACTAGAACAGCATCAGACCTGGGTTAAATACATACAGATAGTACTAACTAGAACAGCATCAGACCCTGGGTTAAATACATACAGATAGTACTAACTAGAACAGCATCAGACCTGGGTTAAATACATACAGATAGTACTAACTAGAACAGCATCAGACCTGGGTTAAATACATACAGATAGTACTAACTAGAACAGCATCAGACCTGGGTTAAATACATACAGATAGTACTAACTAGAACAGCATCAGACCTGGGTTAAATACATACAGATAGTACTAACTAGAACAGCATCAGACCTGGGTTAAATACATACAGATAGTACTAACTAGAACAGCATCAGACCTGGGTTAAATACATACAGATAGTACTAACTAGAACAGCATCAGACCTGGGTTAAATACATACAGATAGTACTAACTAGAACAGGCATCAGACCTGGGTTAAATACATACAGATAGTACTAACTAGAACAGCATCAGACCTGGGTTAAATACATACAGATAGTACTAACTAGAACAGCATCAGACCTGGGTTAAATACATACAGATAGTACTAACTAGAACAGCATCAGACCTGGGTTAAATACATACAGATAGTACTAACTAGAACAGCATCAGACCTGGGTTAAATACATACAGATAGTACTAACTAGAACAGCATCAGACCTGGGTTAAATACATACAGATAGTACTAACTAGAACAGCATCAGACCTGGGTTAAATACATACAGATAGTACTAACTAGAACAGCATCAGACCTGGGTTAAATACATACAGATAGTACTAACTAGAACAGCATCAGACCTGGGTTAAATACATACAGATAGTACTAACTAGAACAGGCATCAGACCTGGGTTAAATACATACAGATAGTACTAACTAGAACAGCATCAGACCTGGGTTAAATACATACAGATAGTACTAACTAGAACAGCATCAGACCTGGGTTAAATACATACAGATAGTACTAACTAGAACAGCATCAGACCTGGGTTAAATACATACAGATAGTACTAACTAGGAACAGCATCAGACCTGGGTTAAATACATACAGATAGTACTAACTAGAACAGCATCAGACCTGGGTTAAATACATACAGATAGTACTAACTAGAACAGCATCAGACCTGGGTTAAATACATACAGATAGTACTAACTAGAACAGCATCAGACCTGGGTTAAATACATACAGATAGTACTAACTAGAACAGCATCAGACCTGGGTTAAATACATACAGATAGTACTAACTAGAACAGCATCAGACCTGGGTTAAATACATACAGATAGTACTAACTAGAACAGCATCAGACCTGGGTTAAATACATACAGATAGTACTAACTAGAACAGCATCAGACCTGGGTTAAATACATACAGATAGTACTAACTAGAACAGCATCAGACCTGGGTTAAATACATACAGATAGTACTAACTAGAACAGCATCAGACCTGGGTTAAATACATACAGATAGTACTAACTAGAACAGCATCAGACCTGGGTTAAATACATACAGATAGTACTAACTAGAACAGCATCAGACCTGGGTTAAATACATACAGATAGTACTAACTAGAACAGCATCAGACCTGGGTTAAATACATACAGATAGTACTAACTAGAACAGCATCAGACCTGGGTTAAATACATACAGATAGTACTAACTAGAACAGCATCAGACCTGGGTTAAATACATACAGATAGTACTAACTAGAACAGCATCAGACCTGGGTTAAATACATACAGATAGTACTAACTAGAACAGCATCAGACCTGGGTTAAATACATACAGATAGTACTAACTAGAACAGCATAAGACCTGGGTTAAATACATACAGATAGTACTAACTAGAACAGCATCAGACCTGGGTTAAATACATACAGATAGTACTAACTAGAACAGCATCAGACCTGGGTTAAATACATACAGATAGTACTAACTACTGTAGAACAGCATCAGACCTGGGTTAAATACATACAGATAGTACTAACTAGAACAGCATCAGACCTGGGTTAAATACATACAGATAGTACTAACTAGAACAGCATCAGACCTGGGTTAAATACATACAGATAGTACTAACTAGAACAGCATCAGACCTGGGTTAAATACATACAGATAGTACTAACTAGAACAGCATCAGACCTGGGTTAAATACATACAGATAGTACTAACTAGAACAGGCATCAGACCTGGGTTAAATACATACAGATAGTACTAACTAGAACAGCATCAGACCTGGGTTAAATACATACAGATAGTACTAACTAGAACAGCATCAGACCTGGGTTAAATACATACAGATAGTACTAACTAGAACAGCATCAGACCTGGGTTAAATACATACAGATAGTACTAACTAGAACAGCATCAGACCTGGGTTAAATACATACAGATAGTACTAACTAGAACAGCATCAGACCTGGGTTAAATACATACAGATAGTACTAACTAGAACAGCATCAGACCTGGGTTAAATACATACAGATAGTACTAACTAGAACAGCATCAGACCTGGGTTAAATACATACAGATAGTACTAACTAGAACAGCATCAGACCTGGGTTAAATACATACAGATAGTACTAACTAGAACAGGCATCAGACCTGGGTTAAATACATACAGATAGTACTAACTAGAACAGCATCAGACCTGGGTTAAATACATACAGATAGTACTAACTAGAACATGCATCAGACCTGGGTTAAATACATACAGATAGTACTAACTAGAACAGCATCAGACCTGGGTTAAATACATACAGATAGTACTAACTAGAACAGCATCAGACCTGGGTTAAATACATACAGATAGTACTAACTAGAACAGCATCAGACCTGGGTTAAATACATACAGATAGTACTAACTAGAACAGCATCAGACCTGGGTTAAATACATACAGATAGTACTAACTAGAACAGCATCAGATCTGGGTTAAATACATACAGATAGTACTAACTAGAACAGCATCAGACCTGGGTTAAATACATACAGATAGTACTAACTAGAACAGCATCAGACCTGGGTAAATACATACAGATAGTACTAACTAGAACAGCATCAGACCTGGGTTAAATACATACAGATAGTACTAACTAGAACAGCATCAGACCTGGGTTAAATACATACAGATAGTACTAACTAGAACAGCATCAGACCTGGGTTAAATACATACAGATAGTACTAACTAGAACAGCATCAGACCTGGGTTAAATACATACAGATAGTACTAACTAGAACAGCATCAGACCTGGGTTAAATACATACAGATAGTACTAACTAGAACAGCATCAGACCTGGGTTAAATACATACAGATAGTACTAACTAGAACAGCATCAGACCTGGGTTAAATACATACAGATAGTACTAACTAGAACAGCATCAGACCTGGGTTAAATACATACAGATAGTACTAACTAGAACAGCATCAGACCTGGGTTAAATACATACAGATAGTACTAACTAGAACAGCATCAGACCTGGGTTAAATACATACAGATAGTACTAACTAGAACAGCATCAGACCTGGGTTAAATACATACAGATAGTACTAACTAGAACAGCATCAGACCTGGGTTAAATACATACAGATAGTACTAACTAGAACAGGCATCAGACCTGGGTTAAATACATACAGATAGTACTAACTAGAACAGGCATCAGACCTGGGTTAAACACATACAGATAGTACTAACGTAGAACAGCATCAGACCTGGGTTAAATACATACAGATAGTACTAACTAGAACAGCATCAGACCTGGGTTAAATACATACAGATAGTACTAACTAGAACAGCATCAGACCTGGGTTAAATACATACAGATAGTACTAACTAGAACAGCATCAGACCTGGGTTAAATACATACAGATAGTACTAACTAGAACAGCATCAGACCTGGGTTAAATACATACAGATAGTACTAACTAGAACAGCATCAGACCTGGGTTAAATACATACAGATAGTACTAACTAGAACAGCATCAGACCTGGGTTAAATACATACAGATAGTACTAACTAGAACAGCATCAGACCTGGGTTAAATACATACAGATAGTACTAACTAGAACAGCATCAGACCTGGGTTAAATACATACAGATAGTACTAACTAGAACAGCATCAGACCTGGGTTAAATACATACAGATAGTACTAACTAGAACAGCATCAGACCTGGGTTAAATACATACAGATAGTACTAACTAGAACAGCATCAGACCTGGGTTAAATACATACAGATAGTACTAACTACTGTAGAACAGCATCAGACCTGGGTTAAATACATACAGATAGTACTAACTACTGTAGAACAGCATCAGACCTGGGTTAAATACATACAGATAGTACTAACTAGAACAGCATCAGACCTGGGTTAAATACATACAGATAGTACTAACTAGAACAGCATCAGACCTGGGTTAAATATATACAGATAGTACTAACTAGAACAGCATCAGACCTGGGTTAAAAACATACAGATAGTACTAACTAGAACAGCATCAGACCTGGGTTAAATACATACAGATAGTACTAACTAGAACAGCATCAGACCTGGGTAAATACATACAGATAGTACTAACTAGAACAGCATCAGACCTGGGTTAAATACATGCAGATAGTACTAACTAGAACAGCATCAGACCTGGGTTAAATACATACAGATAGTACTAACTAGAACAGCATCAGACCTGGGTTAAATACATACAGATAGTACTAACTACTGTAGAACAGGCATCAGACCTGGGTTAAATACATACAGATAGTACTAACTATAACAGCATCAGACCTGGGTTAAATACATACAGATAGTACTAACTAGAACAGCATCAGACCTGGGTTAAATACATACAGATAGTACTAACTATAACAGCATCAGACCTGGGTTAAATACATACAGATAGTACTAACTAGAACAGCATCAGACCTGGGTTAAATACATACAGATAGTACTAACTAGAACAGCATCAGACCTGGGTTAAACACATACAGATAGTACTAATTACTGTAGAACAGCATCAGACCTGGGTTAAATACATACAGATAGTACTAACTAGAACAGCATCAGACCTGGGTTAAATACATACAGATAGTACTAACTAGAACAGCATCAGACCTGGGTTAAATACATACAGATAGTATTAACTAGAACAGCATCAGACCTGGGTTAAATATATACAGATAGTACTAACTAGAACAGGCATCAGACCTGGATTAAGTGTGTAGTGCACCCTATTCCCTATGTAGTACACCCTATTCCCTATGTAGTACACCCTATTCCCTATGTAGTGTACCCTATTCCCTATGTAGTACACCCTATTCCCTATGTAGTACACCCTATTCCCTTTGTAGTACACCCTATTCCCTATGTAGTACACCCTATTCCCTATGTAGTGTACCCTATTCCCTATGTAGTACACCCTATTCCCTATGTAGTACACCCTATTCCCTTTGTAGTACACCCTATTCCCTATGTAGTACACCCTATTCCCTATGTAGTACACCCTATTCCCTATGTAGAACACCCTATTCCCTATGTAGTGCACCCTATTCCCTATGTAGTGCACCCTATTCCCCATGTAGTACACCCTATTCCCTATGTAGTGCATGGTACTGTAATGTCTATATACAGTATACAGTGTAGAGAGGTACTGCAATGTCCAGTATTTAGTACAGAGAGGTACTGCAATGTCCAGTATATAGTACAGAGAGGTACAGTAATGTCTATATACAGTATATGGTATAGAGATGTACTGTAATGTATATAGTATAGTCTATATAGTATAGTCTATATAGGATAGTCTATATGGTATAGTCTATATGGTGTAGAGGTCCTATTTACCATGTATATCGTAGAGTCGATGTCCGCGGGATGTCGAACTTCTATGGTGCTTCTGTTTTGGGATATAGGAACAGGGCTTAGACTATTATGGGATATATAACCTCTATGATGCTTCTGTTATGGGATATAGGACCTCTATGGTGCTTCTGTTTTGGCCCTGTGTGTGATTCAGCTTCCCCTGTGTGTGATTCAGCTTCCCCTGTGTGTGATTCAGCTTCCCCTGTGTGTGATTCAGCTTCCCCTGTGTGTGATTCAGCTTCCCCTGTGTGTGATTCAGCTTCCCTGTGTGTGATTCATCTTCCCCTGTGTGATTCAGCTTCCCCTGTGTGTGATTCAGCTTCCCCTGTGTGTGATTCAGCTTCCCCTGTGTGTGATTCATCTTCCCCTGTGTGTGATTCAGCTTCCCCTGTGTGTGATTCAGCTTCCCCTGTGTGTGATTCATCTTCCCCTGTGTGTGATTCAGCTTCCCCTGTGTGTGATTCATCTTCCCCTGTGTGTGATTCAGCTTCCCCTGTGTGTGATTCAGCTTCCCCTGTGTGTGATTCAGCTTCCCAGACAGTCCTAAATGGCACCCTATTGCTTATTTAGTGCACTCCTTTTGACCAGGGCACATTGGGCTCTTTTTAATGGGGGACGCAGACCCACTCAGCCCCTTCATTTCCTGACCTCTTGGCAAATCAAAACAAATTTGATTTGTCAAGATGCGCCAAATACAACTGGAATACAGGAAGTACCAGATCACTGTGGAGCTATATACAGGAAGTACCAGTACCAGATCAATGTGGAGCTATATACAGGAAGTACCAGTACCAGATCAATGTGGAGCTATATACAGGAAGTACCAGTACCAGATCAATGTGGAGCTATATACAAGGAGTACCAGTACAAGATCAATGTGGAGCTATATACAGGGAGTACCAGTACCAGATCAATGTGGAGCTATATACAGGGAGTACCAGTACCAGATCAATGTGGAGCTATACACAGGGAGTACCAGTACCAGATCTGTAGCTCAGCTGGTAGAGCACGGCGCTTGTAACGCCAAGGTAGTGGGTTCGATCCCCGGGACCACCCATACACAAAAAAAAAATTATGCACGCATGACTGTAAGTCGCTTTGGATAAAAGCGTCTGCTAAATGGCATATTATTATTATTTATTATTAATGTGGAGCTATATACAGTGAGTACCAGTACCAGATCAATCTGGAGCTATATACAGGGAGTACCAGTACCAGATCAATGTGGAGCTATATACAGGAAGTACCAGTACCAGATCAATGTGGAGCTATATACAGGGAGTACCAGTACCAGATCAATGTGGAGCTATATACAGGGAGTACCAGTACCAGATCAATGTGGAGCTATATACAGGGAGTACCAGTACCAGATCAATGTGGAGCTATATACAGGAAGTACCAGATCACTGTGGAGCTATATACAGGGAGTACCAATACCAGATCAATGTGGAGCTATATACAGGAAGTACCAGTACCAGATCAATGTGGAGCTATATACAGGGAGTACCAGTACCAGATCAATGTGGAGCTATATACAGGGAGTACCAGTACCAGATCAATGTGGAGCTATATACAGGGAGTACCAGTACCAGATCAATGTGGAGCTATATACAGGGAGTACCAGTACCAGATCAATGTGGAGCTATATACAGGGAGTACCAGTACCAGATCAATGTGGAGCTATATACAGGGAGTACCAGTACCAGATCAATGTGGAGCTATATACAGGAAGTACCAGTACCAGATCAATGTGGAGCTATATACAGGGAGTACCAGATCAATGTGGAGCTATATACAGGAAGTACCAGTACCAGATCAATGTGTAGCTATATACAGGGAGTACCAGTACCAGATCAATGTGGAGCTATATACAGGGAGTACCAGTACCAGATCAATGTGGAGCTATATACAGGAAGTACCAGTACCAGATCAATGTGGAGCTATATACAAGGAGTACCAGTACAAGATCAATGTGGAGCTATATACAGGGAGTACCAGAACCAGATCAATGTGGAGCTATATACAGGGAGTACCAGTACCAGATCAATGTGGAGCTATATACAGGAAGTACCAGTACCAGATCAATGTGGAGCTATATACAGGAAGTACCAGTACCAGATCAATGTGGAGCTATATACAGGAAGTACCAGTACCAGATCAATGTGGAGCTATATACAGGAAGTACCAGTACCAGATCAATGTGGAGCTATATACAGGAAGTACCAGATCACTGTGGAGCTATATACAGGGAGTACCAGTACCAGATCAATGTGGAGCTATATACAGGGAGTACCAGTACCAGATCAATGTGGAGCTATATACAGGAAGTACCAGTACCAGATCAATGTGGAGCTATATACAGGGAGTAACAGTACCAGATCAATGTGGAGCTATATACAGGGAGTACCAGTGCCAGATCAATGTGGAGCTATATACAGGAAGTACCAGTACCAGATCAATGTGGAGCTATATACAGGAAGTACCAGTACCAGATCAATGTGGAGCTATATACAGGAAGTACCAGTACCAGATCAATGTGGAGCTATATACAGGGAGTACCAGTACCAGATCAATGTGGAGCTATATACAGGGAGTACCAGTACCAGATCAATGTGTAGCTATATACAGGGAGTACCAGTACCAGATCAATGTGTAGCTATATACAGGGAGTACCAGTACCAGATCAATGTGGAGCTATATACAGGAAGTACCAGTACCAGATCAATGTGGAGCTATATACAGGAAGTACCAGATCACTGTGGAGCTATATACAGGGAGTACCAGTACCAGATCAATGTGGAGCTATATACAGGGAGTACCAGTACCAGATCAATGTGTAGCTATATACAGGGAGTACCAGTACCATATCAATGTGGAGCTATATACAGGGAGTACCAGTACCAGATCAATGTGGAGCTATATACAGGAAGTACCAGATCACTGTGGAGCTATATACAGGGAGTACCAGTACCAGATCAATGTGGAGCTATATACAGGGAGTACCAGTACCAGATCAATGTGGAGCTATACACAGGGAGTACCAGTATCAGATCAATGTGCAGAGGTATGAGGTAGATATGTACATGAAGGCAGGGTAAAGTGACTAGGCATCAGGATAGATAATAATAAGGTATGTGAGGTAGATATGTACATGAAGGCAGGGTAAAGTGACTAGGCATCAGGATAGATAATAATAAGGTATTTGAGGTAGATATGTACATGAAGGCAGGGTAAAATGACTAGGCATCAGGATAGATAATAATAAGGTATTTGAGGTAGATATGTCCATGAAGGCAGGGTAAAGTGACTAGGCATCAGGATAGATAATAATAAGGTATTTGAGGTAGATATGTACATGAAGGCAGGGTAAAGTGACTAGGCATCAGGATAGATAATAATAAGGTATTTGAGGTAGATATGTACATGAAGGCAGGGTAAAGTGACTAGGCATCAGGATAGATAATAATAAGGTATTTGAGGTAGATAGATAATAATAAGGTATTGAAGGCAGGGTAAAGTGACTAGGCATCAGCATAAGAATATGTAGGCTATAAGAATATGTTGAAGGCTAGCTGTATTGGGTGCAGATGACTGAACTGCTCACTTTTGTGCCCGTGTCTGCCGGTATACAGACGAGGAGGCATACAAATGGATGTCTATTGGTATTGGTATGTTATGCAGATCACATTCACCATCCTCCTCCCTTACCTCTTCAATGAATATCCCATGGGCCTCTACATTATGGACAAGGTATGTGTATGAAAACCATTATCAAAACTGTTTTTTTCCATCCACATTTACCACAAAACCCAAGGTATGAGTACTGTCATGTGCATGTTTTGTTAATCATCTGTATAATTAAAAAAAATTTGATTCACAGACTTCACCCTCCCTACACCTCTGAATATAACAGGAAACCTGTTCGATCACCATGCACTGCAAAATCATTCTGGCTATGGATACGGAGAACATCAACACATTAACATCAACATGCCAGAAGATATACCCATTGAACTTGGGGCTCTGCTGGGAGTGTACCTCATATTTGGATTTTTTCACCATAGTGCCCACAAAGCTCATCACTAAGGACCCTGGGACTAAACACCTCCCTCTGCAACTGGATCCTGGACTTCCTGACGGGCCGCCCCCAGGTGGTAAGGGTAGGTAACAACACATCTGCCACGCTGATCCTCAACACGGGGGCCCCTCAGGGGTGCGTGCTCAGTCCCCTCGTGTACTCCCTGTTCACCCATGACTGCATGGCCAGGCACGACTCCAACACCATCATTAAGTTTGCCGACGACACAACGGTGGTAGGCCTGATCACCGACCAACGATGAGTCAGCCTATAGGGAGGAGGCGAGAGACCTGGCAGTGTGGTGCCAGGACAACAACCTCTCCCTCAACGTGATCAAGACAAAGGAGTTGATCATGGACTACAGGAAAAGGAGGGCCGAGCTCACCCCCATTCACATCGACGGGGCTGTAGTGGAGCGGGTCGAGAGCTCCTTGGTGTCCACATCACCAACAAACTATCATGGTCCAAACACACCAAGACAGTCGTGAAGAGGGCACAACAACGCCTATTCCCCCTCAGGAGACTGAAAAGATTTGGCATGGGTCCTCAGATCCTCAAAAGGTTATACAGCTGCACCATCGAGAGCATCCTGACTGGTTACATCACTGCCTGGTATGGCAACTGCTCGGTGTCCGACCGCAAGGTGCTACAGAGGGTAGTGGATTCCACGACGCGGTTAGCTTTTAACAGCTATGACCTAAAGCCCATTCTGGTGGGAAGCTGCTATAGACCACCAAGTGCTAACAGTCAGCATCTGGATAACATGTGTGAAATGTTTGATAATGTATGTGATATCAATAGAGAGGTATACTTTCTGGGTGATTTAAATATTGACTGGCTTTCATCAGGCTGCCCACTCAAGAGAAAGCTTCAAACTGTAACCAGAGCCGCCTGCAACCTGGTTCAGGTTATCAGTCGACCTACCAGGGTAGTTACAAACAGTCCAGGAATTAAATCATCAACATGTATTGATCATATCTTTACTAACGCTGCAGAGATTTGTTTGAAAGCAGTATCCAAATCCATCGGATGTAGTGATCACAATATAGTAGCCGTATCTAGGAAAACCAAAGTTCCAAAGGCTGGGCCTAATATTGTGTATAAGAGGTCATACAATACGTTTTGTAGTGATTCCTATGTTGATGATGTTGATGATTTGCTGGTCTGTGGTGTGTAATGAGGAGCAAACAGACACTGCACTCGACACATTTATGAAATTGCTTATTCCAGTTACTAATAAACATGCACCCATTAAGAAAATGACTGTAAAAACTGTTAAATCCCAGTGGATTGATGAGGAATTTAAAAATTGTATGGTTGAGAGGGACGAGGCAATAGGAATGGCAAATAAGTCTGGCTGCACAACCGATTGGCAAAACGTACTGCAAAATTGAGAAATCATGTGACTAAACTGAATAAAAAGAAGAAGAAACAAGGATAAATGCAAGAGCTGAACCTTGAAAGGAGTCCCCTATATCAGCTGTTAAAAACACTAAACAACCTTATTATCCAAACACACAGGGAAATCATTCAGGTTGTTACAGAAATGAATACCTGCTATTTGACAAATTGGGAAAATTAACACCGAATAAACAAATTGCTATTTGACTCTCAAAAGAGAATACAAATTGGCAGAATATCTCTACACAAACAGAGACAGATCCTGACCAAATACAGGCTCAGCGACCACCAATTGGCTATATACATTTGACATTTTAGTCATTTAGCAGACGCTCTTATCCAGACTACAACTGAGCCATACGGGGCCTGTATGGGGAAATACAAAAAGACATCGCTACGCAAAGAGTGTCTATGTGGTCACTGCACGACAGGGGAGGTAGAGACAGAGATGCACTTTTTCCTCTACTGTAAGAAATACTCCCAAATAAGATACTTTTTTTTCAAGCAAATATCTCAATCAATTCCCAACTTCTGTGCATTTAGTAATGACATAAAGCTAGGAATTACCGGTATTCTGGGGTGAGGGAGAAAACACAAATATTACTGCCAGATATGTATATGATTGCCATAGCATGAGGGACACCCCATGACCATTAATTTCCTGAAGTATTTATGCTGTAGCCTGCATGTAGCCTACATAAGGTCCTATGTAGGCTACATAAGGTACTATGTCGGTATGGTGTGCATTGTATACAAACACCGCTTCCAGCTGCCCCCTGGTGGCCATTCTAAATATTTCCACAGATATTTTTAAATCCTCCTTCTGCAGGATTATTTTTCCCCCTGCGATGAAAGGGGTCAAATTAAGATCCGACATCTGTAGGAGTCGGCAAGACAGCACAACCGTAGGAGTCGGCAAGACAGCACAACCGTAGGAGTCGGCAAGACAGCACAACCGTAGGAGTCGGCAAGACAGCACAACCGTAGGAGTCGGCAAGACAAACAAACATACCAAACTAGTGGGTGGATGTGAAGAGCCGTGGACAGAGAGCCTATCTATCTATCTATCTATCTATTTATCTATCGATCTGTCTGTCTATCAATACATGTTCTCTGCTAGGTAATAGATACTGTAGAATACTGAGAGGATATATCTAATGTAGGTAAAATGGTTCCATTACATCCTGTTCAGGTGCTAATGTAATGCAGCCCTTGACAAAGTGAACCTTATAGTGCATACCAAATGGCACCCTATTCCCTACATAGTGCACTACTTTGACCAGGACCCATAGGGGTTTAATAGGGTGCATAGTAGTGCACTATGTAGGGATCAGGGTGCCATTTGAGATTTAGCATAACTGTACTGAGTTGAATAAATCATGAGTCTACAGGGAACTCCATTAGGAGAAGCACTCAGTATGTAATGGTGGTAATGACATCGTCTGTGTGCGTGCGTGCGTGCGTGCGTGCGTTCGTGCGTGTGTGCGTGCGTGCGCACTCAGAGTATCTAACGCCGTTAATGTCTTCATCATGTAATGTAATCACTGTTAATTGTACTGTCAACTGCTTTTGAATGAGCCAGGCACCCCTACAGTGAGAGAAAAAAGTATTTGATCCCCTGCTGATTTTGTACGTTTGCCCACTGACAAAGAAATGATTAGTCTATAATTTTAATGGTAGGTTTATTTGAACAGTGAGAGACGGAATAACAACAACAAAAAATCCAGTAAAACGCATGTCAGAAATGTTAAAAATTGATTTGCATTTTAATGAGGGAAATAAGTATTTGACCCCCTCTCAATCAGAAATATTTCTGTCTCCCACTCTCTTAAAGGGAGTGCTCCTAATCTCAGCTTGTTACCGGTATAAAAGACACCTGTCCACAGAAGCAATCAATCAATCAGATTCCAAACTCTCCACCATGGCCAAGACCAAAGAGCTCTCCAAGGATGTCAGGGACAAGATGGTAGACCTACACAAGGCTGGAATGGGCTACAAGACCATCGCCAAGCAGCTTGGTGAGAAGTGACAACAGTTGGTGCGATTATTCGCAAATGGAAGAAACACAAAAGAACTGTCAATCTCCCTCAGCCTGGGGCTCCATGCAAGATCTCACCTCGTGGAGTTGCAATGATCATGAGAACGCTGAGGAATCAGCCCAGAACTACACGGGAGGATCTTGTCAATGATCTCAAGGCAGCTGGTACCATAGTCACCAAGAAAACAATTGGTAACACATTACGCCGTGAAGAACTGAAATCCTGCAGCGCCCGCAAGGTCCCCCTGCTCAAGAAAGTACATATACAGGCCCGTCTGAAGTTTGCCAATGAACATCTGAATGATTCAGAGGAGAACTGGGTGAAAGTGTTGTGGTCAGATGAGACCAAAATCGAGCTCTTTGGCATCAACTCAACTCGCTGTGTTTGGAGGAGGAGGAATGCTGCCTATGACCCCAAGAACACCATCCCCACCGTCAAACATGGAGGTGGAAACATTATGCTTTGGGGGTGTTTTTCTGCTAAGGGGACAGGACAACTTCACCGCATCAAAGGGACGATGGACGGGGCCATGTACCGTCAAATCTTGGGTGAGAACCTCCTTCCCTCAGCCAGGGCATTGAAAATGGGTCGTGGATGGGTATTCCAGCATGACAATGACCCAAATCACACGGCCAAGGCAACAAAGGAGTGGCTCAAGAAGAAGCACATTAAGGTCCTGGAGTGGCCTAGCCAGTCTCCAGACCTTAATCCCATAGAAAATCTGTGGAGGGAGCTGAAGGTTCGAGTTGCCAAACGTCAGCCTCGAAATCTTAATGACTTGGAGAAGATCTGCAAAGAGGAGTGGGACAAAATCCCTCCTGAGATGTGTGCAAACCTGGTGGCCAACTACAAGAAACGTCTGACCTCTGTAATTGCCAACAAGGGTTTTGCCACCAAGTACTAAGTCATGTTTTGCAGAGGGGGTCAAATACTTATTTCCCTCATTAAAATGCAAATCAATTTATAACATTTTTGACATACTTTTTTCTGGATTTTGTTGTTGTTATTCTGTCTCTCACTGTTCAAATAAACCTACCATTAAAATTATAGACTGATCATGTCTTTGTCAGTGGGCAAACGTACAAAATCAGCAGGGGATGAAATACTTTTTTCCCCTCACTGTATATATTATATATATATATATTTTTTATAAGTCATTTAGCAGACGCTCTTATCCAGAGCGACTTACATGAGCAATTAGGGTTAAGTGCCTTGCTCATGGGCACATCGACAGATTTTTCACCTAGTCGGCTCGGGTATTAGAACCAGCGACCTTTCGGTTACTGGCACAACGCTCTTAACCACTAAGCTACCTGCCGGCCCATATATATATATATATATATATATACTATATTATAGAAATATAATCTATAGAATGGACATACTCAACATTGCCATGCTCTTTTCATATTCTAGTCATTCTATTCGTATAAGCCAGGCAGAATGATCCCACGGCCATTATAAATATAGAAATAGAGTCTATAGAAGAAACTCAACTTCATATGGTGTGGTCAGAGGGGTTTTGTCCTTTCATTCTGTCAGTATGTGCCAGACAGGTGGGGAGTCACACAGGGCTAGATGTAGAAGCATAGAAATACAATTACTAGAACGGACATTCCCATTCAAGTCAACGATCAACTGCACTGCCATACATTGCTGTGGTCTGTAGGGCCAGCTCTAGGTAATTATATTTCTATGGAGCCAGTCACACTGTGCTATGGATGGAGAAATCACATAGGGCTGTCTGGAGCATAGAAATATAATTACTAGAACGGACTAGAACACAAATCCCCATTCATGTCAATGTCCTGTCATTCTATGTCTATGGTCTGAACATAAGAAAAGGCATTTCAATATTAGTATGATATGATAGTAGTGGCATATCAATGCAAATGTTGAAGTATGTTCCATGATATAATCCAGTGTTTCCCAATTCTGGTCCTGGGGACCCAAAGGTGGGGGGCATATTTTTTGTTTTTTCCCCCTGGCACTCACACACCTGATTCAAAGCTTGGTGATTAATTGATTAAGTGTGTACACAAACACATGCTTACATGTTCTATTTCTGCATAGATACAAAACTTTGACACAGTGGAGAAATGAGCCAATAGGCTACATATTGACAGCATTAACATAATACGCTAATGTGGTAACCTTGGTTTCGGCTTCTGTCTCTCTGCTGTTGTCTGTTTTGTGTGTGTCCCATCTCTCTCTCTGTAACTCAAACATATCAATATAAAAACCAGGGGTAGAATACATTTCTTCCCGGTACGGGACGTCCTATATGTGCATGTGCTTGCATCACAGAATTACATATAGAATCCCTTTTAATTCAATAGGATCTCTGTGGGCCTAGTCATAAAGATTTGTCATTTAACTTTGAACATTTATTACCTTTTATTGTGGCATAAACATAAACAGTCATGATGTTTTCATCTGATTGTCGAACAGTCACTTCAAAGGGCTCCTTTAATAGACTACCACTCGCAACATACAGCTCATTCAGAAAGTATTCAGACCCCTTGACTTTTTCCACATTTTTATGTTACAGCCTTATTCTAAAATGGATTCAATTCATTTTTTCCCTCATCAATCTACCCACAATGCCCCATAATGACAACGCGAAAATGGGTTTTTAGAAATGTCTGCAAATGTATTACAAATAAAAAGCAGAAATACCTTATTTACATAAGTATTCAGGCCCTTTGCTATGAGACTCGAAATTGAGCTCAGGTGCATCCTGTTTCCATTGATCATCCTTGAGATGTTTCTACAACTTGATTGGAGTCCACCTGTGGTAAATTCAATTGATTGGACATGATTTGGAAAGGCACACACCTGTCTATATAAGGTACCACAGTTGACAGTGCATATCAGAGCAAAAACCAAGCCATGAGGTCGATGGAATTGTCCGTAGAGCTCCGAGACAGGATTGTGTAGAGGCACAGATCTGGGGAAAGGTACCAAAAAATGTCTGCAGCATTGAAGGTCCCCAAGAACACAGTGGTCTCCATCATTCTTAAATGGAAGAAGTTTGGAACCACCAAGACTCTTCCTAGAGCTGGCCGCTCGGCCAAACTGAGCAATCGGGGGAGAAGGGCCTTGGTCAGGGAGGTGACCAAGAACCCGATGGTCAATCTGACAGAGCTCCAGAGTTCCTCTGTGGAGATGGGAGAAACATCCAGAAGGACAACCATCTATGCAGCACTCCACCAATCAGGCCTTTGTGGTAAAGGACAACGACCCTAAGCACAAAGCCAAGACAACACAAGAGTGGCTTCGGGACAAGTCTCTGAATGTCCTTCAGTGGCCCAGCCAGAGCCCGGACTTGAACCCTGATCGAACATCTTTGGAGAGACCTGAAAATACAGGATTTCCAGCCTCTGCGAATGGAAAGACTCATCTGTTACAGAAAACACCAAAAAGTGTAATGACATTTGGCGATTGGCCAGAACGTAAATTTCAGTGTTCTCGTCAAACCAGATTGCATTCTGGAGCGTAGGCTATACCACCCGTTTTCAAATCCATTCTCTCATTTTTCATGCCCTTGACACGCGGTAATGATACATAATGGTGTAATAGCGTACATGTTTTTTACGTTTTGTTTAAATTATTGGCTCCTGTTTTACCAGTACGACGTACCCCCACTATTTATTTTGCCGGGACGCCGTACCAGAACAGACTTGTCCTTTTCCTTTTCTGACCAACTTTAGTTTGATGAAGATATGAGAACCGATCAGAGAAGCATAAATGCATAATAGTTTACACTTTCAGGAGACTTTGAAAGCACAGATACCTCAAAGCAAACAACAAGCCTTATTATAAGACATCACAAAAGCTAAACACATGCTTATAAGAAGTTATAAAACCTTAAGCTAACCGGGTCGGAACTGATTCGGTTAACAGAACAGAGAACCGGAAAATAACAACATGTTTCAAGGAACAGAATCAGAACCGGGAAGGAAAGTGATCTATACTGTTCTGGAACAGAACCCTTGTTTTAAAAGCATGGGAACTGGTTACGTTCCAGAAATTAGTTTTTTCAGTCCCACAAAAAATGCAACAAAGCACCTATGCAAAGCCCTCCTGTCAATCAGAAACGTCTTCCAGTGTCTGCCTGTCTTTGCCTGCCTGCTGAACATCTTTACCTGTGTGTGTGCATGTAGGCTACCTGCCCCTCCCCCTCAGAAACATAGCTGTAGCCCCTCCCCCTCAGAAGCATAGCTGTAGCCCCTCCCCCTCAGAAGCATAGCTGTAGCCCCTCCCCCTCAGAAGCATAGCTGTAGCCCCTCCCCCTCAGAGACATAGCTACCTCCTGAGTGGCGCAGTGGTCTAAGGCACTGCATCGCAGTGCTAGCTGTGCCACTAGAGATCCTGGTTCGAATCCAGGCTCTGTCGTAGCCGGCCGCGACCGGGAGACCCATGGGGCGGCGCACAATTGGCCCAGCGTCATCCAGGGTAGGGGAGGGAATGGCCGGCAGGGATGTAGCTCAGTTGGTAGAGCATGGCGTTTGCAACGCCAGGGTTGTGCGTTCGATTCCCACAGGGGGCCAGTATGGAAAAAAAATCATTTAAAAAACACTGTACACTAAGATAGTGGTTGAACAAGGCAACCTTGCTGCATGGTGTCCCCTCAGTCAATACACTCAGAAGAGGTGTTAGGTAGATGATCCAGCACTTCAAATCCCACTCGATGCTATCGACAAAATCCAACTCGAACGTGTACACCGTTTCGGACAAAGAGGACAGAGATATGAGCGTCCAATCGTTGCCAAATTTGCTTTCTTTAAGGATAAAGTAATGGTTAAAAGCCTGGGTAAAAGACTAGCCGGCACGAAAATAGGCATGAACGATCAGTTCCCGAGGGAGATTGCAGAACGGCGCAAAGTTCTGTACCCAATCTTCAAGGAGAATAGATTAAAAGGGAAGCGTGTAGCTCTCGTAGTCGATAAACTGTATATTGACAACAACAAAATGTTCTGAGAGACAAAGACTACTCCATGTCTATTCTAAAAATTACAAAGTTCTCATAGAGGAGTCGAATAATGGAACACCCAATACTAGCCATGGTAGGGATTGGAATGGAACACCCAATACTAGCCATGGTAGGGATTGGAATGGAACACCCAATACTAGCTATGGTAGGGATTGGAATGGAACACCCAATACTAGCTATGGTAGGGATTGGAATGGAACACCCAATACTAGCTATGGTAGGGATTGGAATGGAACACCCAATACTAGCCATGGTAGGGATTGGAATGGAACACCCAATACTAGCTATGGTAGGGATTGGAATGGAACACCCAATACTAGCTATGGTAGGGATTGGAATGGAACACCCAATACTAGCTATGGTAGGGATTGGAATGGAACACCCAATACTAGCTATGGTAGGGATTGGAATGGAACACCCAATACTAGCCATGGTAGGGATTGGAATGGAACACCCAATACTAGCCATGGTAGGGATTGGAATGGAACACCCAATACTAGCTATGGTAGGGATTGGAATGGAACACCCAATACTAGCCATGGTAGGGATTGGAATGGAACACCCAATACTAGCCATGGTAGGGATTGGAATGGAACACCCAATACTAGCCATGGTAGGGATTGGAATGGAACACCCAATACTAGCCATGGTAGGGATTGGAATGGAACACCCAATACTAGCTATGGTAGGGATTGGAATGGAACACCCAATACTAGCTATGGTAGGGATTGGAATGGAACACCCAATACTAGCTATGGTAGGGATTGGAATGGAACACCCAATACTAGCTATGGTAGGGATTGGAATGGAACACCCAATACTAGCCATGGTAGGGATTGGAATGGAACACCCAATACTAGCCATGGTAGGGATTGTAATAATAATACAGATAAAGCAATAAAGTAAAACAATTGTTAAATAAATATAGTACAACTACAGTGTACCTTTCAAGATTGGGAATTATGTAAAATAATTAGTATTCCATTTTCCATTTATAGTATTAGAAGAAAGGATAACTAGCAAAATAATACATCTTCAAATATAACTAACTGGAACATAAAAGTACTCAATCAACATAGAAAAACACAGCGAACAGAAAACACAGAAGGCACAGTATGTGGGTATGTGTGGATGTATTGTGATGGAAAGGTGTGGTGTGTGTTTTTGCGTTTGGAAAAGTGTGGCGTTAAATGAGTGAGAAAGGAAATGGTTGCATATCCCAGAACCAACGTGTGTCTGTGAGCAGGGGTTGTGAGAGAAAGCTTTCAATTTTGTGCAGATGAGGGATATACAGTGGGGAAAAAAAGTATTTAGTCAGCCACCAATTGTGCAAGTTCTCCCACTTAAAAAGATGAGAGAGGCCTGTAATTTTCATAATAGGTACACGTCAACTATGACAGACAAATTGAGAAAAAAAATCCAGAAAATCACATTGTAGGATTTTTAATGAATTTATTTGCAAATTATGGTGGAAAATAAGTATTTGGTCACCTACAAATAAGCAAGATTTCTGGCTCTCACAGACCTGTAACTTCTTCTTTAAGAGGCTCATCTGTCCTCCACTCGTTACCTGTATTAATGGCACCTGTTTGAACTTGTTATCAGTATAAAAGACACCTGTCCACAACCTCAAACAGTCACACTCCAAACTCCACTATGGCCAAGACCAAAGAGCTGTCAAAGGACACCAGAAACAAAATTGTAGACCTGCACCAGGCTGGGAAGACTGAATCTGCAATAGGTAAGCAGCTTGGTTTGAAGAAATCAACTGTGGGAGCAATTATTAGGAAATGGAAGACATACAAGACCACTGATAATCTCCCTCGATCTGGGGCTCCACGCAAGATCTCACCCCGTGGGGTCAAAATGATCACAAGAACGGTGAGCAAAAATCCCAGAACCACACGGGGGGACCTAGTGAATGACCTGCAGAGAGCTGGGACCAAAGTAACAAAGCCTACCATCAGTAACACACTACGCCGCCAGGGACTCAAATCCTGCAGTGCCAGACGTGTCCCCCTGCTTAAGCCGGTACATGTCCAGGCCCGTCTGACATTTGCTAGAGTGCATTTGGATGATCCAGAAGAGGATTGGGAGAATGTCATATGGTCAGATGAAACCAAAATATAACTTTTTGGTAAAAACTCAACTCAGCATTCTTTGTCCTCCAAACATGACGAGTTACATCCAAAGAACACCATACCTACTGTGAAGCATGGGGGTGGAAACATCATGCTTTGGGGCTGTTTTTCTGCAAAGGGACCAGGACAACTGATCCGTGTAAAGGAAAGAATGAATGGGGCCATGTATCGTGAGATTTTGAGTGAAAACCTCCTTCCATCAGCAAGGGCATTGAAGATGAAACGTGGCTGGGTCTTTCAGCATGACAATGATCCCAAACACACCGCCCGGGCAACGAAGGAGTGGCTTCGTAAGAAGCATTTCAAGGTCCTGGAGTGGCCTAGCCAGTCTCCAGATCTCAACCCCATAGAAAATCTTTGGAGGGAGTTGAAAGTCCGTGTTGCCCAGCGACAGCCCCAAAACATCACTGCTCTAGAGGAGATCTGCATGGAGGAATGGGCCAAAAATACCAGCAACAGTGAGTGAAAACCTTGTGAAGACTTACAGAAAACGTTTGACCTGTGTCATTGCCAACAAAGGGTATATAACAAAGTATTGAGAAACTTTTGTTATTGATCAAATACTTATTTTCCACCATAATTTGCAAATAAATTCATAAAAAATCCTACAATGTGATTTTCTGGAGAAAAAAATTCTCATTTTGTCTGTCATAGTTGACGTGTACCTATGATGAAAATTACAGGCCTCTCTCATCTTTTTAAGTGGGAGAACTTGCACAATTGGTGGCTGACTAAATACTTTTTTTCCCCACTGTACATCTAATTTATTTTTTATTGTCCTATCATGATGGGCCAGACGGATTACCAGGACGTGTACTCCGAGCATGTGCTGACCAACTGGCAAGTGTCTTCACTGACATTTTCAACATGTCCCTGACTGAGTCTGTAATACCAACATGTTTCAAGCAGACCACCATAGTCCCCGTGCCCAAGAACTCTAAGATAACCTGCCTAAATGACTACCGACCCGTAGCACTGACGTCTGTAGCCATGAAGTGCTTTGAAAGACTGGTCATGGCTCACATCAACAGCATAATCCCAGAAACACTAGACCCACTCCAATTTGCATACCGCCCCAACAGATCCACAGATGATGCAATCTCTATCGCACTCCACACTGCCCTTTCCCACCTGGACAAGAGGAACACCTACGTGAGAATGCTATTCATTGACTACAGCTCAGCATTCAACACCATAGTGCCCTCTAAGCTCATCACTAAGCTAAGGATCCTGGGACTAAACACCTCCCTCTGCAACTGGATCCTGGACTTCCTGACGGGCCGCCCCAGGTGGTAAGGGTAGGTAACAACACATCTGCCACACTGATCCTCAACACGGGGGCCTCAGGGGTGCGTGCTCAGTCCCCTCCTGTACTCTCTGTTCACCCATGACTGCATGGCCAGGCACGACTCCAACACCATCATTAAGTTTGCCGACGACACAACAGTGGTAGGCCTGATCACCGACAACGATGAGACAGCCTATAGGGAGGAGGTCAGAGATCTGGCCGTGTGGTGCCAGGACAACAACCTCTCCCTCAACGTGACCAAGACAAAGGAGATGTTTGTGGACTACAGGAAAAAAAGAGGATTGAGCACGCCCCCATTCTCATCGACGGGGCTGTAGTGGAACAGGTTGAGAGCTTCAAGTTCCTTGGTGTCCACATCACCAACGAACTATCATGGTCCAAACACACCAAGACAGTCGTGAAGAGGGCACGACAAAGCCTATTCCCCCTCAGGAGACTAAAAAGATTTGGCATGGGTCCTCAGATCCTCAAAAAATTCTACAGCTGCACCATCGAGAGCATCCTGACTGGTTGCATCACCGCCTGGTATGGCAACTGCTTGGCCTCTGACCGCAAGGCACTACAGAGGGTAGTGCGTACGGCCCAGTACATCACTGGGGCAAAGCTCCCTGCCATCCAGGACCTCTATACCAGGCGGTGTCAGAGGAAGGCCCTCAAAATTGTCAAAGACTCCAGCCACCCTAGTCATAGACTGTTCTCTCTGCTACCGCACGGCAAGCGGTACCGGAGTGCCAAGTCTAGGTCCAAAAGACTTCTCAACAGCTTCTACCCCCCAAGCCATAAGACTCCTGAACAGCTAATCATGGCTACCCGGACTATTTGCACTGCCCCCCACCCCATCCTTTTTGCGCTGCCGCTACTCTGTTAAGTATTTATGCGTGGTCACTTTGGCTCTGCCCACATGTACATATTGCCTCAACTACCTCAGCTGGCCGGTGCCCCCGCACATTGACTCTGCAACGGTACCCCCCTGTATATATAGCCTCCCTACTGTCACTTTATTTTACTTCTGCTCTTTTTTTGTTGTTGTTTTATTCTTACTTTTTTTGTTTAAAATAAATGCACTGTTGGTTAAGGGCTGTAAGTAAGCATTTCACTGTAATGTCTGCACCTGTTGTATTCGGCGCATGTGACCAATAAAATTTGATTTGATTTGATTTGATTTGGAACGATCCCCAACCCTATATCCTAGACACCCACCTGAGTGACCCATACACCAAAGAGAAGTCCCCATCTGTTTTATGGACCTGCTGTGAGTTGTCTATATGCAGCCAAACCAGAAAGATAAATGCGGTCAGAGACCTACTAGAGCAGCACCGCCCCCTCAAGATTCTGAGCCTGCCTGGCAGGGTTGGTCCCTACAAAGCCAGAGCCCCCTGATGGGAGAGCATAATATACAAGGAAATTCTCAAAGCTGCTAATGAGAACCTTGACGACCTTGACGACCTAGCCGGTGGGAATTCCGGTGGGGTACCCCCACCCAGGTAGTGGCAGTGCTGGCAACACTGGCTGCAGTAACCCATGGGGAGGGGGTCACACTCGGACAATCAGAGAGGGGGCATATTATTGTGGCCCTGGTGGCACAAAACAATCAAAGGTCTGACTGCACAGAGATGCAGGGGGAAATGGTCACAGCGTGTGTGTGTTACCGGGGGGGGGGGTAACTGTATATGCATTCGTAAATCAGGTCCTTTCTTGAGTTGGGCTCTGGGATGTAACAACCGTTGAGCATCTGAGTTTATGGTTGATTGTGGGGGAAAGGGGTTGAGTGTGTAAGAGTACGTGTGTGTGTGTGTGTGTGTGTGTGTGTGTGTGTGTGTGTGTGTGTGTGTGTATCCCACATCTGTTGCAAGGGGGTAAGGATGTTACACACACATCTGTTGCAAGGGGGTAAGGATGTTAGCGACAATATAGGATGAATCACAATAATTGTTTCCTAAAATAATAATTGCTTGACAAAAATGTAATGTAACGCAATGGCAATCCTGGTTATAGGTAACAATCCTACACATGAACTGACAACATTATTATGCATATTAATTGTTGCTTAGTGGTGTTGCAGACTTCTGAAGGTAATTGGTTGCACCAGAACTTATTTAAGGGGCTTCATAGCAAAGGGTGAATACGTTGCACCACTTTTCTGTTATTTATTTTCATTTTTCATTTCACCAATTTGGACTATGTTGTGTATGTCCATTACATGAAATCCAAATAAAAATCCATTTAAATGACAGGTTGTAATGCAACAAAATAGGAAAAAACGCCAAAGGGGATGAATACTTTTGCAAGGCACTGTAATTAGTTAAATAAAGTCCACCTGTGTGCAATCTAAGTGTCACATGATCTCAGTATATATACACCTGTTCTGAAAGGCCTCAGTCTGCAACACCACTAAGCAAGGGGCACCACCAAGCAAGCGGCACCATGAAGACCAAGGAGCTCTCCAAACAGGTCAGGGACAAAGTTGTGGAGAAGTACCGATCAGTGTTGATCAAATTTGATTTGCCACATGCGCCGAATACAACAGGTGTAGGACCTTACAGTGAAATGCTTACTTACAAGCCCTTAACCAACAATGCAGTTTTAAGAAAAATAAGTGTTAAGTTAAAAATAGCGAGGCTATATACAGGGGATACCGGTACAGAGTCAATGTGCGGGGGCACAGGTTCCCTTGAACAA